>NC_090269.1:131649788-131950761 GCF_040414725.1 Anabrus simplex
TTTTTCTGTACTTAACATCTCTTCAACACGTAGGCTACTACATGTACGGAACAAGACCTACTAGGTTGAAAGTTCATTTCGAATACCCTTTCTTGTAAAATGAATAAATGGTCCGGAGATATGGCATCTTGACGTACAGGTCAATTCTCACGATCATAATACTTTCTTTGTATAGGCTACTATTCTTTCTTTCTTTCTTTCTTTCTTTCTTTCTGTCTTTCTTTCTTTATGCGTTTACTCTCCAGGGTTGGTTCTTCTCTAGGATTCAGCGACGCATCCCACCTCCACCGCCTCAAGGGCTGTGTCCTGGAGCGTGACTTTGAGTCGGGGATAGGCCTACAGCTGGAGAGGACGATCCGTACCTCGCCCAGGCAGCCTCACCTGCTATGTCGAACAGGGGCCTTGTGGGGTGGAGTGGCGGGGGAGAAGATCGGAAGGGACAGGCAAGGAAGAGGGTAGGAAGCGGCCGTGGCCGTAAGTTAGGTACCATCCCGGCATTTACCTAGAGGAGAAGTGGGAAACCACTTCCAGGCTTCTCGTTCCAGCTCTCGTACCACTTTTCATATTTCGTGGCAGAGCCGGAAATCGAACCCGAGCCTCCAGTGGTGGCAGCTAATCACACTAAAGCAGCTCGATTTGTTCTGGGTGATTTCTGACAAAAGAGTAGCGTCACAAAAATGTTGCAAAGTTTGCGCTGGGCAGAATTGCGAGAAAGAAGACGAGTTGCTCGACTAAGTGGTATGTTCCGAGCTGTCAGCAGAGATGGCGTGGAATGACATTAGTAGACGAATAAGTTTGAGTGGCGTCTTTAAAAGTAGGAAAGATCACGATATGAAGATAAAGTTGGAATTCAAGAGGACAAATTAGGGCAAATATTCATTTATAGAAAGGGGAGTTAGGGATTGGAATAACTTACCAAGGGAGACGTTCAATAAATTTCCATTCCTTTGAAATCCTTTAAGAAAAGGCTAGGAAAACAACATATAGGGAATCTGCCACCTGGGCGACTGCCCTAAATGCAGATCAGTATTGATTGAACCCCTACACCACAGAGGCGGACCTATACTACGCACATATGGGAGAAAATAAAAAGTAAAACTTACCTCTGAGTGTTAAAGAAGGCCAAACATTTTGAACAGCGTTATGTATAGCTTGCTCGAAGTCAAGAACGACATTTTCCCGAGACAAATCCTGCCCGTTTTCTCAGCACAATTCTGATATTCTTTCAAATAGAGCAGAATAAGTTTCTATTTTCTTGTCCAGTAAAAAATTGAATACTAACGGTACGTAATTTCCATTTTCCACAATATGCACCGTAAATATTTGGGTGAGCAACTTGACACAGTAAGGAAACGTTCTGTTCATACGAACTGTTTTATGTCTAGTTAAATAACTGACATTTTTCTTTGTCGAAAAAAATCACAATCTCTCTTTCATTGCTTAGCTTTCAACGCCCTCTAATGCTTCGTGGATATCATCTCTGTCTGTTAGGTCATCAGCCCAGAGGCTGGTTGGATCCTCAAATAGCACCACCAAAGGTTGTGCGGTTATGAGGAAACCCAAAAAACCAATGGCAGCACTAAAATGAGGCGTACTAGGCAAAATAAGGAGTGAGGTAGTTTGCCATTGCTTTCCTCACTGGGTCAGAAGTACTGTTGCAGCACAACTGACCCTATGAGCAGCACCTTTCATAACACTCAGATGCACTAGTCATGCTCTGAATGTCATTACTCAGCAACTTCCATATTGTCACAGCCATGGATGTTGACTGGGACTTCGGTGGAAGCTACACTTTACTCTGGCCTGTGCCAAGAGATGGACGCAAAAGTACTGTATCCATCAAGAAATGACAGCAGGCAGATATCATCTCTACTTTTAGGTAAATGTGGATACTGTTATCTCTCTTTCCTGTCTTATTTTATACATCGCACATCATTCCGAGTTAAACTAGTCTGAAATTCCTGTGGAACATTAACCATCTCCTTACAATTTTCGCTGACATATCCGTTAATTGACTCTCCACTTTTCTTTTTTGCAAATAAACTGTCTAATGTATCTTTGCACAGACCTCATGGCTCTGGTCTCACGTCGTTTGTTCAATATACTTAGAGTTTAGCAATATACTTTCAATGTTTACTTTTGTACCCAATCTGATGACGGAACAATATGTAGATTAAAACAGACAGCCAGTGCAATTTGAATACCCCACAAATTACCACCGGCGCAACTCGACAACTGCCTTTTAAATAAGCTGCAAATCCAGTCGGCATTGATCGAGGAGATAATGAGGATAACTACCGAAATGAGAAGGAAAACGAGGCCACTCGAAGAATGAGGAAAAAGGGAACCAAAAGGCGGTGGTTGCTCTGGTATCATCGTGCACGAAGAAAACTATTATCCGCACACTTTATCTTGGTGCATTTACACCCTAGTGCTGGATCGGTCGACCTCGGCGATCTTCGAGATTCGTACTGGCAACCTTTGAAACACAAACTATGAATCGCTCAAGCATCGTTGTGCGACATCTGGCGTACACTTTACGTACTAGTACTGTTGTTGTTTACACAACAAAGCCAAAGTATAGAATTCATGCTAGGAACAAGATTCGCATCGAGAAATATTTTATAATGTGTATGCGACATAGTTGTTGGCTTAAGATGATACATACATACATTATCATTATAGACTGTTATGCCTTTCAGCGTTCAGTCTGCAAGCCTCTGAGAATTTACTAAACGTCGCCACAATCCTCGATTTGCAACTAGTGTTGTGGCCTCATTTAGTCCTATACCTCTTATCTTTACATCGTTAGAAACCGAGTCTAACCATCGTCGTCTTGGTCTCCCTCTACTTCTCTTACCCTCCATAACAGAGTCCATTATTCTCCTAGGTAACCTATCCTCCTCCATTCGCCTCACATGACCCCACCACCGAAGCCGGTTTATGCGTACAGCTTCATCCATCGAGTTCAGTCCTAAATTAGTCTTTATCTCCTCATTCCGAGTACCCTCCTGCCATTGTTCCCACCTGTTTGTACCAGCAATCATTCTCGCTACTTACATGTCTGTTACTTCTAACTTATGAATAAGATATCCTGAGTCCACCCAGCTTTCGCTCCCGTAAAGCAAAGTTAGTCTGAAAACAGACCGATGTAAAGATAGTTTCGTCTGGGAGCTGACTTCCTTCTTACAGAATACTGCTGATCGCAACTGCGAGCTCACTGCATTAGCTTTACTACACCTTGATTCAATATCACTTACTATATTACCATCCTGGGAGAACACACAACCTAAGTACTTGAAATTATCGACCAGTTCCTGCTTTGTATCACCAATCTGACATTCAATTCTGTTGAATTTCTTACCTACTGACATCAATTTAGTCTTCGAGAGGCTAATTTTCATACCATACTCATTGCACCTATTTTCAAGTTCCAAGATATTAGACTGCAGGCTTTCGGCACAGTCTGCCATTAAGACCAAGTCATCAGCATAGGCCAAACTGCTTACTACATTTCCACCTAACTGAATCCCTCCCATTTTATATCTTTCAGCAGATGATCCATGTAAACTACGAAGAGCAAAGGTGAAAGATTACAGCCTTGTCTAACTCCTGTAAGTACCCTGAACCAAGAACTGATTCTATCATCAATTCTCACTGAAGATGATAACGGTTTATAAATTTCATATCGATCGATCATATTCTCGATTCAATCAGATTTCATTTTCATTCAGTTGGCAGCACCAGGCAGCACTATCGATACCGGGACAGCTCCCTCCGTACTCCTCACCCCGTACACAAATGCGCCAAGATAAAGTGTGCGTATAATAAATGTGATGGTTTACAATCAATCAATCAATCAATCAATCAATCAATCAATCAATCAATCAATCAATCAATCAATCAATCAATCAATCAATCAATCAATCAATCAATCAATCAATCAATCAATCAATCAATCAATCAATCAATCAATCAATCAATCAATCAATCAATCAATCAATCACCAGTTATCTGCATTTAGGGCAGTTATCCAGGTGGCAAGCCGGCCCCGTGGTGTAGGGGTAGCGTGCCTGCCTTTTTACCTGGATGCCCCGGGTTCGATTCCCGGCCAGGTCAGGGATTTTTATCTGGGCCTGAGGGCTGGTTCGAGGTCCACTCAGCCTACGTGATTAGAATTGAGGAGCTATCTGACGGTGAGATAGCGGCCCCGGTCTTGAAAGCCAAGAATAACGACCGAGAGGATTCGTCGTGCTGACTACACGACACCTTGTAATCTGCAGGCCTTCGGGTTGAGCAGCGGTCGCTTGGTAGGCCAAGGCCCTTCAAGGGCTGTAGTGCCATGGGGATTGGTTTGGTTTTACCCAGGTGGCAGATTCCCTATCTGTTGTTTTCCTAGCTTTTTCTTAAATGATTGCAAAGAAATTGGAAATTTATTTAACATCTCCCTTGGTAAGTTATTCCAATCCCTAACTCCCCTTCCTATAAACGAATATTTGGCCTAATTTGTCCTCTTGAATTCCAACTTCATATTCATATCGTGATCTTTCCTACTTTTAAGGATACCATTCAAACTTATTCGTCTCCTAATGTCATTCCACGCCATCTCTCCACTGACAGCTTGGAACATACCACTTAGTCGAGCAGCTCGTCTCCTTTCTCCCAAGTCTTCTCAGCCCAAACTTTGGAACAGTTTTGTAACGCTACTCTTTTGTCGGAAATCACCCAGAACAAAGCGAGCTGCTTTTCTTTGGATTTCGCCAGTTCTTGTATCAAGTAATACTGGTGAGGGTCCCATACACTGGAAACATACTCTAGTTGGGGTCTTACCATAGACTTACATGCCCTCTCCTTTATATCTTTAATACAACCCCTAAGTACTGCACCCTTGAAAATTGGTTATTGGTTTGTATGGGAAGAATATTTTATTACTGGTGTGGAACGATGCATAAAATTATCATCCAGGAAGGTGATTTCAACTCTGCACTGTCTGCTAGCCCGCAGGGAAACAGGTTTTTCCCGTGCCGTGTGTGCGAGTCTGGGTTTTTTTTGTGCCTTGTTGAAGACATCAGAGGGGTCGCACGTGGACAGGAACTCGACCAGATTAAAAGCGATCAATACTTTGAGATTTTGACGTCATGATATTTAACCAATTGGACCGCAAGGTTAGCCCGATCGCAAAATCTCAGCCAATAAAATTTAATTAACAAACACACCTACGTCTTGAAGAAATAAATACCCATGTACTTGGGGAAATCATTCTCATTCTAATTCTGCTTATTCTGCTAATTTGCTCAGTTGCTCAGTTGCTCAGTTGTCTACGGGAATAATTGTTCGAGCACATGTGTTACTGGAAACGGCGTATCCGACGTGGAACATTACCAGCATTCATTTGAGGAAAGACGATAAATTTTCTGCTTCTGATGAAATTTTATATCACAGAAATATCGGAAACGCCGCAGTTCAGATTTCCTTACCTTTATAAATCTGAAGAAAATTTTCTAAAGTAGGTAAAAACTGTGCCATCTTGAAGAATCGAGTGTGTGTTAGGAATTATTTCTAAGACAGATCTTTTAGTTTCAGCTTTCACCAGAAGACGCAAGATCCCCAGCAATCCTGAAATACTTTGGAAGAATGGAACTTCAGCATTACGACGGAGTTTGTAATTGTCCTAAGTCCTCGCCTGCTGCAGCCATGTATCATTAAAATGTGAGGCATAATTCAGCCCGGGAGAGAATAACATCGGAGATGGAGTTTGGTTAAATATTCACTGATCATCAACCGAGTCCAGAAGCCAAGTCTACTACAGCTAAGATTTTAAATTATACTTTTCTCTATTTTCTGTTGTAATAATTATGTAGACGTAGTCCTTGCTTGAATATTTGAAATCATTTCTAATAGTCTTTGTAGTTAGGAATTTCACTCTTCTTTCACTGGTGTTGGTAGATTTGATGTGTGTGAGAGTGTATTTGGGACCTATAATTGTTGTAACCAAGGTTGAGATTTACAAAACACAACTTTATTATTCGCTTCAAATGCAAAATACACTATTTACACAAATAAAATGAAATTTAACTTGAAGCAAATGAATTAGGAATCTTGAGAATGAGTCTATCTTTTGGTACACGATATACAAGTTTACAGTATTTACATCCACTTCTATCTCGAAAAGATAGTCCTTGTGATAAGAAAAGTCGATAGTCGAAAACTATCCGAAGTACTGACATAAATGTTTTGGAAAGTCCTTCCTTGTTGAGTTCATAAAGGCAAGTTCAATGTTGGAAGAATTCTTACTTGGCGAAACCAAGGGAGCTTGCATTAATTAGGGAAATATAACGGTATGTAATAGTATGACTGGATATAGGCAGCGGAAGAGGAGCGGTGACCAGAGGTGAGACCTCGTACTGCCAGAAATTCAGTCCACCTGGTCGAAGCACATTTTCAAGAGGAGTAGCCTCCGTGCTCGACGTAGGGTGTATTCTGGAGCTGGACACCGGGGCAAGTGGGCATCTGGACAGGCTGGGGGTCCTCTTTATAGTACACACACGACTGTTCAGGCACGCGCACTGAGAGCTGCGCGTCGAGGCTAGAAGAATGACACTTGGCGCGCGTGTAGCTGGCTGGCGGAGCGAGAAGGGAGCGCCGGACATACAACACCCTCCCCTCCTAAATACGCCGGTACGGCGTGAAACGGCGGCGGCGCTGGCGGCGGCTGCGATGCTGGGCCGGAGCTGCTGATGTCTCTGTTGGATTGTCCGGAGCTGGGACCGGGCGGAGTGGCGCTGTCTCGTCCTGAAAGGAACCCATTGTTATTAAATGGTCTAAAGCTCGTTCAGCAATAGATTTATTTGGCTGAGCAATAGAATCAATCGCTGGACATGGGCGGTAGCGCAGACGTATCTGGTCTTGATGGCGGCAGATACGTTTCTCCGTAGTCTGTATTTCGTAGAGACGATGACCCAAAGATCTGCAGATGACTCCAGGTATCCAGAGTGGGTTTGACCTGAATGTCCGGGTGTAGACCTTGTCGTTGACTGAGAACTTCGTTGGTGAGATCTGAGACTGGGCCGGAAGAGGCTGCAACAGAGAAAGCAAAGTTCTGTGAGGTCGTCCATGGAGCTTCTGTGCAGGAGTGATATTATCAGCGCCGGGCAGAGTTCTGTAGGTGCTTAAGAGTTGGAGCAATGCTTGGTCTTTAGTTAAGCCTGAAGAGACAGCTTTTTTCATACTTCTCTTAAATGTTTGTACAAAGCGTTCAGCTTCACCATTAGATTGAGGGTGAAAAGGCGGTGCTAGGATATGACGAATGCCATTATATGTACAAAATTTCTTAAAAGCAGTAGCTGTAAATTGAGGTCCGTTGTCCGAAATGAGGACTTGAGGTAAGCCTTCTGTAGTAAATATCTTCTGTAGAGCACGAATGGTAGCTTCGGTTGTAGTAGTCGAATGCATATCCACTACATATGGAAAGTGCGATAGTGAGTCGATGACTATTAACCACATGGAATTGAGGAAAGGACCTGCGAAATCGATGTGAACTCGTTCCCATGGAGTAGTAGCAGGAGGCCATGAAGCTAGATCAGAAGACGGGGCGTTCTGATTCAGTTGACATTGTTCACAATGACGAATGAGCTTTTCGATGGCGGCATCAATACCGGGCCAGTAGCAGTGTTGACGTGCTAGTTGCTTCGTTCGGGATATACCCCAATGGCTTTGGTGTAATAATTCGAGAACTTGTTTCTGTAGGCTAAGTGGGATAACCACTCGGAAGATGGTGCCTGCTTCTAGGAGTACGACTCCAGCACGAGTCGTGAGACGATGCTGCATACGATGATAAGGTGCAAGGTGGGCGGGAAGATTGTTCTGAAGAGGCCAACCGTTGCGGATGTAAGTACGCACAGTAGCAAGTGTACTGTCCTTATCCGTAGCTTTAGCTATGCAGGTAGCATCAATAGGAAAACTGGAGACAGTATCTTCAAGTTCTATGTCCAACTGAAGACATTCAGATTCTTGGGAATCGAAGGCAGTATCAGGACCAACTGGTAAGCGTGAGAGGGCATCAGCATTACAATGCTGGGATGTGGCTCGATAGACAATCTGATAGGAATAATCAGAAAGGAACATGGACCATCTTTGAAGCTTTCTGAGGGAATTCTCAGGGATCTTATTACCAGGATGGAATAAGTGTACGAGAGGCTTATGATCAGTAATGATCAGGAAATGGTTGCCATAGAGATATTCATTGAAACGGCGAATACCAAAGATGATGGCTAAAGCTTCTTTCTCTATCTGTGAGTATCGACGTTGATGGTCATTAAGTGTTTTCGAAGCGAACGCGATGGGGCGTTCCCGTCCATGACGATCCTTCTGGGAGAGAACGGCACCGACACCGTAGTCTGAAACGTCAGTAGCTAGCGTGAGGAGCTTGTCGGGCTGAAAATGAGTGAGTTGTATAGCTTGAATTAAGGCGTTGTTGATGGTTTTCCATGCCTGTTGGCATTGCGGAGTCCATTGAAATTTAACACCTTTTTTACGTAGAGCGTTTAAGGGAGCTGCCACTGTAGCGAAGCGGGGAATGAACTTATTATAGTAGTTCGCTTTGCCTATGAAGGACTGGAGCTGCTTGAGGTTCTGAGGTGCTGGCATGTTGACGATAGCTGAGACATTCTGTGCACTAGGGCGAATTCCAGTTTTATCAAGTATATGTCCTAGGTAGTGAACTTGAGGCTGAAAGAATGTACATTTAGCGAGATTCGCTCGTAGGCCATTGTCTTTCAATTTCTGTAGAAGGAGGCGTAGATTGTTTAGATGTTCCTGATGATCGTTTCCCGTAACAATAATATCATCTAGGTAGTTAGCACAACCGGGAATGGAGGCAGTGAGTTGAGCTAAATAGCGCTGAAAAATAGCCGCTGAGGATGAAACACCGAATGGGAGCCGCTGGAGCTGGAGCAGTCCGAGAGGAGTGTTGAGTGTTAGAAATTTCTTAGAGTCTTCGTCTAAAAGTAGCTGGAGATATGCTTCTTTAAGATCAACTCGAGAGAAGAATTGTCCACCAGCGAGACGACGGAATAAGTCTTCTGGACGTGGAATAGGAAAGATATCTGTGTCGAGTTGTGCGTTGACTGTAGATCTAAAATCGCCACAAAGTCGAACATTACCATCAGGTTTCTTGATTACCACTAGTGGAGTAGCCCATTGACTAGAAGTAACTGGTACCACAATTCCAGTTTGTATCCATCTGTCTAATTCTTTCGTGACCAGGGCTTGAAGTGCTAGGGGTACTGGACGTGCTTTGAGGAAGCGAGGCTTAGCTCCGGATTTCAGCTGTATGTGAGCTGTATAGTCTTTTGCTGTTCCGAGCTGAGAGTCGAAGACTTCAGGAAACTGCTTTAGGAGATCGGTAACGTCAGAAGTAGGATGCAATGTAGATACAACGTTAATGTTGTCATGTATCTGGAAACCAAATAAGTTAAATAGATCCATGCCCATAATGTTGGATGCAGTGTAGTTGTTAACTACGAGAAGAGGAATGGCCTTCTGAATTCCTTTATAACTAGCCTGAAGCTGGATTTGACCTTTAATGTCAATTTTCTTTCTGTTAAACGTCACAAGCTGGATGTCAGCTGGAGAGCATAAAGGGGAACCTAAGTCATGGTAGGTAGCCAGATTAATAAGAGAGACAGGTGATCCAGTGTCTAATTGAAAATCGACAGATCGAGTAGAGAATGAGAGAGGAACGATGATCTTGTGAGAATTCCTTGTGGGCAGAATAAGATTGATCTGATCAACTTCCATGTCTTGGCGGGGCTGTATATGCTTCGGGCGTGCTGCAGGAGTCTTAGCAGGGCGGAGCGAACTCCGACATACAGTCTTAATGTGTCCAAGTTTATTACATCGTTCACAAGTGGCTTTGAAAAAACGACAGTCACGACGTTCATGATGCTTGAAACAGCCTCGGCAGGAAGGCAGGAGTTTCGAGGTGCTTTTAGCATTGGGCTTCCTTGTAGCATTACGAGAGGGAACCTGGCGAGAAGGCTTGCTAGAGAGCGCCTTATCTGGACGGTTCACTGTAGCAGAGGACTTGCGGGCCTGAGTCGAGACTTGAGCAACTTCGTGTGGAGAAGCTATGGCTGCGGCAGTCTTGGTAGTAAGCTCATAAACCGTAGCAATACGCTGGACGTCTTCTAAAGAAGGGTTACTCTGCTTGACAGCGTCAAAACGTATCTTGTCTTCAGGAGTATGTAAAATTACCATGTCCCGAATGAGAGAATCAGTGTAGGGTGAACCACAACCGTCCTTGGAGCATATGAACTGGCAGGGTTTAGCTAGACCACGCAATTCAGTTATCCATTCAGTATGTGTCTGATGAGGTTGCTTTCTGCTCTGAAAAAATTTATAGCGAGCAGCCACTATGTGAGGAGCTTTGGCATAATGTTCAGTGAGACGGGCCAGGAGCTGTGCGAATGGTACCTCAGAAAGGTTTCCTTCGGGACCTAATTTACGTAGTAATTCACACGTAGCATTGCCAACTGAACTAAGAAATAGTGCCCGGCGGCGTTGATCATCTGTCACAGAATGGCAGATGAAATGCTGTTGTAATCGTGCTAAATAAACTGACCATTCTTCCTTAGCCGGATCAAAAGCAGAGAACGGAGGAATAGCTGATGGCTGTGTAGTGACAGAAATAGCTTGAATAGCCTGAATTAATGCTGCCTGTTGTTGTTGCATAAACTGTTGTTGTTGCTGCTGTAAGGCTTGGAATACCGTAGCGAGTTGCTCAGCTGTAGCCATTGCGAGATGCGTGCAATAAAGAGCAAGGAGAGCTGTGTGTCAGAACTGGTTGTAGGCGCGACCTTGACCGGTATATGCTGGGAGTGAGAGAGAGAGAGCAAGCAAACACGCTGGAGCGTGCCACACAGGTGGAGCGCACGACAGAGAGCTGTGGAATGTCAGTTAAGTGGGCGACACACTGGGCACTGATTGACTTCGTCGCCAATGTCTGAGTGTATGAGGGCACTGAGTTTGCTGTACCTCGTTGTGAAGGAGTGAATGAATAGCAAGTTATTATCCTGTCGCCACAGAGTTGGTGACTGGGGCCGATGAATTGGAGTGTGTGTTGCGTTCCTTTTTTTTTTTTTACCTCGTCGCCATAGAGTTGTGTTGTAACCAAGGTTGAGATTTACAAAACACAACTTTATTATTCGCTTCAAATGCAAAATACACTATTTACACAAATAAAATGAAATTTAACTTGAAGCAAATGAATTAGGAATCTTGAGAATGAGTCTATCTTTTGGTACACGATATACAAGTTTACAGTATTTACATCCACTTCTATCTCGAAAAGATAGTCCTTGTGATAAGAAAAGTCGATAGTCGAAAACTATCCGAAGTACTGACATAAATGTTTTGGAAAGTCCTTCCTTGTTGAGTTCATAAAGGCAAGTTCAATGTTGGAAGAATTCTTACTTGGCGAAACCAAGGGAGCTTGCATTAATTAGGGAAATATAACGGTATGTAATAGTATGACTGGATATAGGCAGCGGAAGAGGAGCGGTGACCAGAGGTGAGACCTCGTACTGCCAGAAATTCAGTCCACCTGGTCGAAGCACATTTTCAAGAGGAGTAGCCTCCGTGCTCGACGTAGGGTGTATTCTGGAGCTGGACACCGGGGCAAGTGGGCATCTGGACAGGCTGGGGGTCCTCTTTATAGTACACACACGACTGTTCAGGCACGCGCACTGAGAGCTGCGCGTCGAGGCTAGAAGAATGACACTTGGCGCGCGTGTAGCTGGCTGGCGGAGCGAGAAGGGAGCGCCGGACATACAACAATAATTTGTTCTATTTGTGTGCGTGCTTAGTGACATGTTCTCACTGTCCCATGATAAGTCTAGGAAAGTGTTAAAAATATTTGACCCACGCGATAATAGTTATTAATTTATAAAATGATGATGGAATAAATTTTTGAATTATTTGGGACAGAATATCGACGTGTTCTGTGAATTTAGGATTTTTCCTTGATGTTTGTGGTTTACCATAGATTCGAGATAGAATAGAGTCATCTATGATTTCATTAAACCATAGCCTGCGATGACGCGACCGCGCGCGTATAATAATAATAATAATAATAATAATAATAATAATAATAATAATAATAATAATAATAATAATAATAATAATAATAATAATAATAATTGGCATTATTACGGTCTAATAGAATGTTTAAAGGTCATGAGTGTAATTGTTACTGTGCTTATAAGTGATTAATGTGTGCTATATTGAAGTAGATGTTGGCCTGGAATATTGGTCGTGGTTTGAATGTCCACAAATTTTGCATTTACTGTTATTGGTATTTTTGAGACTTGTAAATGGATCTTAAGATAGGGTTTTATTTGTGTGTCCATTACATGAGTCAGTTAAGGAAGAGAGTGTGTCTTTGAACATAATTTCTTCTTATGCAGCACATGTTGATCAATAATTTGAGATAATAAGAGATTAAAAATAACGTAGTCGTGACTCATAGACCGTATGTGCGAATGTTTATTTATCTGTGACTGTAGGCAGTTCTATGGAGTTTTTTGTGATGATTTCTACTGTAAAATTATCCTGGAACATCGTTGTGGAATCTATTTCATTGGAAAAGTGATAATCCTGTCACAATCACACGTCAGACGATCTTAATGGTAGCCCTTGTCTGATATGGTCATCGGGAGAAGCTCTCATATTTCAAATAAAATTTAAAATTAAAAATCAAGAGATAGGATTCGATAAATCTATTAATAATAATATTACCGTGGACCAAAGCTTGAATGTGAGATGGATGAATGACTGATTTTGTTTATAATTGTGATTTCCATGGTTATATTTCGTCATGATATGTGTACGCTGAGCGCGTAAAGTTCGATTATTTTGTTGTTTTGTGGCGAGCATATTTGGCTCAATTATGAATCTTTAAGTAATTTTATGACTGAATAAGATAGATTAGGATCTTTGCTTCGAGAGAAAATACTTAAGCAAGGATCGCGTCAATGAACTAAGCTCACAAAATGTAAAATGTTTAACGCTACAATGCGAGAATTTTTAGCCTTTATTGTGAGTTGTGCACAACACTAGGTCAATTGACGTAAAAATAAGAATCAAATGAGTTGGATATTTGATTTCAAAATAATTTTATTATATAATTTGAAGCTTAAATAATTAATTAGAATAATATTTAATTGATAGAAATGATTTATTTGATTTTTCGTATGAGATAAAAATTTGACTCACGGTAAAATGAATCGCAGAGTATTGTTGATTTAAATAATAATTTAAAAAAAAGAAAATAATTCAGATTTCTGATATTTTGAGACAGGATTTTCTCAAATAATAATTTATTTCATTTCCTGAGACGATTTATTAAGACTTAGTTCTGTATCTTTACAGAATGAAATTTAATGGAGTACTGCGGGTGAATTCCAGCAGGCAAGAGATAAATATTTTATTTCAAGATTTTGAAAATATTTATAGAATCTGGAAAGTGCTGATATTTTATTTAATAAATGTTAAAACCCATTTCTTTTTTTCTGTTTTCATTTGTCGTCAGTCCTTAGATTGTCCCTGACCCCTATAATTTAGCGTTGCCTGTAAGCGAACGTTCCGCCTCTGGGACTTTTGCTTACCGGCTGAGCTGCCCGGCAAAACGGGGGCAGTACCCTCATAACCATGTGCAGAGATCTGAATCCTTTATTTACAATCCCATTTATGTGATTACCCCAATGAAGATCTTTCCTTATATTAACACCTAGATACTTACGATTAATCCAAGAACGAACTTTCACCCACATCAACGCAGTTTTCAGAGAACTTTTCCTATTTTGTGAAACTCATAACCTGACTTTTAACCCGGTTTATCATCATACCATTGCCTACTGTCATCTCACAACATTATCGAGGTCATTTTGCAGTAGCTCCCAAGTCCGTAAAACTTATGAACTATAACATTACATTGACTCGTTACTGTCGGTTGAGGCGTTCTGCCGCTTACTGCCTCAGTTATGCAAACAGTGGCCCATCAAACACGGTCACGACAGCTTGTGAAAAATGAAACTATATGTAAAACGCAGAAAACCAGGCTTACTTTATGTTATGCAACAGGTTCCATTAAATTACAGCTTTGTGTTTTACTTTGTTCAGTAGCTGCGTCATCTGTCACGAGAGGTGTAGACTTTGAGTCGATCTACTCTGTCTAGCTTATAACAGCAAAGTCATCGTGAAGTTCCACCGTGACTTTACACTAGAGAGCAGAAACTGCTCGTAAATCATTTTGTACAACGACACACCTGGATCTTGTTTGAACTGGTGGATAACATTCTACCATTTTCGAGAACTGCAAACTCATTTACGATCCCCGTTTTCTGTTTTACGTACTGGATAGCCCAGATCCAATTCTGGTGAACTACAGCGTTTATCTGTGGACTTGAACAAATTTGTTACTTTGGTCGATCTGTCTCTGTCTGCCTGATCTTTGACTTGGACAATTTGGAAATAACTAAAACAGAGTAGTGATAATACTGCCATTGCTTATGCAGTCTATCCTTGTAATGAATGGTGTAAAATTGTATCTCATTAGAGTCATGTTTCACCAATGGGTGGAGATTGTGAGGTACCAAGGGACCAGGCGAGGTGTGCAAATTGCCTTAGCAGTCTCGCAGCCTCACTCCCTGGATGCCCATTTCTTTAAAAGGAAATTAGAGCTCACTACAGGTGTGTACAACAACTAAAGACGCATACAAAACCTCCCCCTCTATTAAGCCTCCAAATACCACCACCCTCGAACCCAAGTACTTTCACCAACTCTCACACCAAACAGCCCAGCCAAGACACATCCACCCTCCTACACATACTACTCTTCAAGTTACTTTGGACTCAAAACATGTCCCTATTGAACTCCCAACCAAGACAACATCACAATCTATATCAAATTACACCTCCACCCACACCATGTAAAACCATTCAGCCATGAACAAGACCTAGAGTTCTCACTTCCTCACTTTCCACCTAAAGTAACACGAAGCACTGGGACCTCGGGTACAGCCGAAGCAGAGCGCCACAAGCTGCTAATTTGCATAAATGCTGCTTTCTCTAAATTTTAATATCCGCACACTCACATAAATTAGAATTCATAATTTATGAACTGCACAATACCACTGGTACAGTCTCGTTGCCATACCAAAGCAACATTGGGCGTGGTCAGTACCTGGATGGGTGACCTCTCAGGATTACAACATACCGGTGTCTACTAACTACTGTGTCAGCCAATATAAGAACATGGCCGTTGCCCTGGTCACACATGCAGAATTCTTTCTTTCTTAATCTGTTTACCCTCCCGGGTTCGTTTTTCCCTCGAACTCAGCGAGGGATCCCACCTCTGCCGCCTCAAGGGCAGTGTCCTAGAGCGCCAGACATTGGGTCGGGGATACAACTGGGCAGGATGACCAGTACCTGGCCAGGTGGCCTCACCTGCTATGCTGAATAGGGGCCTTGGTGCGGGATGGGAAGATTGGAAGGGATAGACAAGGGAGAGGGAAGGAAGAGGCCGTGGCCTTATAAGTTAGGTACCATCCCGACATTTTCCTGGAGGAGAAGTGGGAAACCACGGAAAACCACTTCCAGGATGGCTGAGGTGGGAATCGAACCCACCTCTACTCATTTGACCTCCCGATGCTGAGTGGACCCCGTTTCGGCCCTCGTACCACTTTTCAAATTTCATGGCAGAGTCGGGAATCGAACCAGAGCATCCGGGGGTGGCAGCTAATGACGCTAACCACTACATCACAGAGGAGGACATTATAATTCATAAATTATAAATATTGAGTCACTGCGCAATACCACAGGTACAGTCCCGTTGTCATAACAAAGCAACGTTGGGCGTGGTGAGTACCTGGATGGATGACCACCCAGGACTATCACATACCGATGCCTACTTACTACTGTGCAAGCCAACGTAATAGCATGGTCACACATACAGAACTACAAATCTAAATTTTTCTACACATAAATTAATTCCCACTCAACGAATAATTAATCCCCTTTTCATTTTTTTTAAAATCAACTTAATATAATTATTACGGACCGAGTCAGGAGCGCGATAAAGCTCACTGGTATCGATACTTTTCACACCACCTATCTCTCCGGAGATAGTTGGCACATACGGATAACCATGGGCCAATGGAGCAATAGAGCTATTTCATGCTGCAATAAGCCCAATTGCCACCTATGGCATTGAAATTATTTGGGAAAAGTTATCCGTGGCTGACCTCAGGGCCCTAGAGAAACTAAAAGCCAGATTTCTAAAGCGATTATTAGGTGTGCATAAGTACACGAAGTCCAGATTAGTGTACGAATTTTGTAAAGAGCTATTCTATATTGAGGATCTAAGAATCAATCTAGTTCTGCCATTCACAAAACAAAGCGCAAAGATAATTGAAGAGAAAAGAATGAAACGAGCCCAAATCGAGCTCGAATTCTATGGTGCCACCGACGCCATGTTGGAGCGAAAATGACAGAAGCGAACTACGAACAGCGACATGTAGTTACAAGGATGGCAGTCCATGGCTTCCACCATAAGCTGTGCGCGACTAAGCGATTCCATGAAGTGAACGAGTGTGTGTGCTCTCTATGTGAGGAAGTGTGTGATCGCTACCACATACTTGAGTGCAAAAAAAAAAAAAAAAAAAAAAATCAATCAACGAGCACAGTAAAGACAAACAAATAACAACTCTTTGCATATTTGTGCGCATTTCACTTATTATTATTATTATTATTATTATTATTATTATTATTATTATTATTATTATTATTATTATTATTATTATTATTAATGGGTGGAGGCATCCAAAAAAACTGGAATCGGAGGTAAGACTTTTTGTGGATGATGTACTGTTTAGAGAAATAAATAAGTTACGACTACAAAAAGACCTCTACAATGTTGTATGATTATAAACAGGATGAAAAGTCAAGTTTGAGTTTCACAAAGAGGAATGGGGGTGAAAATTCCTTATGGACTGTAAACACCTAGCTGTTAATATAAGAAAAGGTCTTCATTGGGTCAGTCACATAAATGGGATTGTAAATAAACGTTACAGATCTCTTCTCATGGTTATGAGGATATTTAGGGGTTGTAGTGAGGATGTAAAAGAGAAGGATTATAAGTCACTGGTAAGACCCCAGTCCGAGTGTGGTTGCGGTGTATGAGGCTCTCACCAGAATTGCTTTATTGGAGAAGTAGGAAAAACATCTCATGAAAAGCAGATCTATTTATTCTGGGTGATAACCGACAAAAAAAAGTAGCATTAGGAAATTGTTGCAGAGTTTGGGCTGGGAAGACTTGGCAGAAAGGGGACGAGCTGCTCGATTTAGTGGTATGTTCCGAGCTGTCATTCGAGAGGTGGCGTGGATTAAGTTTGAGTGGTGTTTTTAAAAGTAGGAAAGATCACAATACGAAGATAAACTTGGAATTCAAGAGGAAAAACTGGGGGAAATATTTGTTTATAGGAAGAGAAGTTAGGAATATTTTACCAAGGGAGATGTTCGATAAATTTCCACATTCTTTGAAATAATTTAAGAAACAACTGGTAGAGAACCTGCACCTGGGTGTCCGGCTCCATGGCTAAGTGGTTAGCGTGCTGGTTTCAGGGGTCCCGGGTTCGATTCTCGGCAGGGTCGGGAATTTTAACCATCATTGGTTAATTTCGCTGGCACGGGGGCTGGGTGTATGTGTTGTCTTCATCATCATTTCATCCTCATCACGACGCGCAGGTCGCCTACGGGAGTCAAATCAAAAGACCTGCACCAGGTGAGCCGAACATGTCCTCGAACACTTCCGGCACTAAAAGCCATACATTTCATTTCACTTTGGTGACTGCCATACATGCAGATCAGTCGTGATTCACTGATTGATTGATTGATTGATTGATTGATTGATTGATTGATTGATTGATTGATTGATTGATTGATTGATTGATTGATTAATCGATTGATTGTATCCTGCCTGTCGTTACAGGGTACTAAAATAGGGGGTCCTTCAGGGGATCTCAACTTGTGACGATGGGTTATTGATCACTGGGCCCCTCACTGAGTCTGCGATCGTTTTCACTTACACTTGGCATTCTCCTTGCTTTCAACTTTGCTATCAGACCTCCCTTGGTTAACGTTCGTTGTCTTTTGATCTCGATGGTTCAAGGTTTCCAAAGTCAAGGGAGTAATTCGTTTTCGCGCCCTTCGTGTCTGGCTCCATGGCTAACTGGTTATCATACTGGCCTTTGATACAAGGGGTCCGCAGGTTCGAACTCCGGCGGGTTCTCGTAATCCCTCTCCAGAAAGCTGTGTAAAGGAATACTAAAGCCGTCGGTAGACGTGAAATGACTGTGCGTAATATTGCTAGGTAGTGTGAAAAAGCCGCAGAAGATGGAACTGTGATTGTACCAAAGGTAAAAGTCGACCTCGTCGGAAGAAAATAGAACTTGGAGAATTCAATAAAAGTGTTGTGCGCCGAATATTTGTGGAATTTTATGAAGTTCGCAAAGAAATCCCCACTTTCCTTAAGCTTCTTAATCCTGTCAAAAGAAAAATACCGTCTACAGGAGGGAAATACACATTCTGTAGACTCATAAAGAAATGTGGAGTTTAAATTTAAAAGGTATAAACATGTGAGACATTTATATTGTTCGAGCGTACTAATATTGTGCAGCATTTCTCTGTGCACTGAGACAGAATGAAAATGAGAGATGTTGCAGCACGAAGACGTTCCAGGGATCACGGTGAACCAAAGTGCAGGACAAGGAGTTAGTGTGGCTCATGCGGGTGGTGAAATGGGATTCATTCAAGGTCCAGAGTTGGTTTACGATTCGAAGTCGCAATCACAGGAATTACGATGGTGCTTTCTTTCGCTATTTGCTTTACGTCACACCGACACAGATAGGTCTTATGACGACGATGGGACAGGCGAGGCCTAGGAATACGAAGGAAGCCGTGGCCTTAATTAAGGTACATTTTGCCTGGCGTGAAAATGTGAAACCACAGAAAACCATCCTCAGGGCTGCCGACAGTGGGATTCGAACCCACTATCTCCCGGATGCGAGCTCACAGCTGCGCGCCCCTAAGCGCAAGGCCAACTCGCCCGGTGATGACGAACTGAACAGAACAAATTAGACTTAAGTGGCTGGAGGAGCGTCTCATCCCAAGCCTTTCGCCTGGCTTAGAGGTGTGAACTATAGACTAATAACCATCGAACTAGTCGATAGTTCCAATTACCGTAACAATCGTATTGTTTTGTAAACTAATCGACTCTATTAGCTGGCCGTACACGGAAAGGAATTGTGACAGGCGAGGCCTTTTGTGACGCGTTCCGACAGGCTAGGACTGTTCGTTAGTGAGCGAGATCAGTTCGAGGCGTCATCTGCTACAGGCGAGACCTGTTGTCAGCGCCTCAGCGGAAAGACCTCGCCTCACAGATCAAGCCTCTTAAAGGTACTGCTAGAGAAATTTATTGAAATCTACAAAGAGCGGCCGTGTCTCTGACAATTAAATCATGAGGTGTCGCAGTGTCGCAATCAAGCTTTTTCAGTATCCTCTTTTCCTCCTTCTTCACCTTAGAAGCTACAATATCCACAGTAAATACGCTTTCAATTAGATTGTTCTCCAGTAAGAGCTATGCAAAACAAGTAATTTTTTTATTAGTGGCTTTACGCCGCACCGACACAGATAGGTTTTATGGCGACGATGGGTTAGGGAAGGGCTAGGAGTTGGAAGGAAGCGGCCGTGGCCTTAATTAGGGTCCAGCACCAGCACTTGCCTGGAGTGAAAATGGGAAACCACGGAAAACCATCTTCAGGTTTGCCGACAGTGGGATTCGAACCCACTACTCCCGGATGCAAGCTCACAGTTGCGCGCCCCAAGCGCACGGCTAACTCGCCCGATAAACAAGTCATTATGTATGTGTTGTGTATGTTTGGTATTCAGCCCGAAGGTTGGTTTGATCCTCCACAGCTATGCCAACAGCTGTCATAGCCAAAGCATCAATGAAGAAGCGTACTAGGGAAACGAGGAGTGAGGTAGCTTCCCGTTGCTTTCCTCACCGAGTCAGAAATTGCTCGCATATCAGTCTGCCAAGCCCACTGAAATACATGCACCAGCTGACCCTATGAGTGATATTTTCATAGCATTCATACCCGGGACTGGCTGATTAAGGAATGGTATTACTAGCATCGCTCATACCTCAGTCACTTTCATATTGTCAAAGCCAAGGATGAGACTGAGATAGATCAACATTTAACGTAATAACGAGAAAAATCCATTCATGCTTACTTTTCTTTTTTTTTTTTTTTTTTTTGCTAGTTGCTTTACGTCACCGACACAGATAGGTCTTATGGCGATGATAGGATAGGAAAGACCTAGGAGTTGGTAGGAAGTGGCCATGGCCTTAATTAATTAAGGTACATCCCCAGCATTTTCCTGGTGTGAAAATGGGAAACCACGGAAAACCATCTTCAGGGCTGCCGACAGTGGAATTTGAACCCACTATCTCCCGGATGCAAGCTCACAGCCGCGTGCATCTGACCGCACGGCCAACTCGCCCGGTACATGCTTACCTAACAGCATATCATAATCGCTGTGGTCCATTCGCAAATAACTCTTGTAATCGTCCGGTTCATTTTATCTCAGGTGTTGTATCAGACTCATGTGACTAAAGCTGTCCCGCTCTCCTATACATGATTTCATCCACTTCGATCGATTTTTCTGTTTGCATGATTTAACATACTGGTGTAACAAAATGCACATTCCATCAGCTGCAACAGCAATATGTATATATTCCTGCTTCGATGGCCATCGCACAAATTCTAAGTACGATAGACCCGACCGGCAAGGATTTCAAACTAGTTTGAAAGGCCAGCGGATGAGGCTTGGCCTGCATTTCATTAACGGGAGGGTCTGGAATGTTGACAGATTATGTTGCACAACACGACAGGTTTGGTGTCACAGTTGATGGCGAGCAGCAGGCCGGGTCTCCGAAGGTCACGCCTGGCAGGCGGTCTGTCGGATCTGGCCCCAAAGGCGAGGCCTACGAAAAAATCTGTCTGTGTATGGCCAGCTATTCAGTCACATACCGGACACTGCGACAAGGAAGCGAATGAAACTGTCGTGTTTGGTCACTTCGTACATCTCCGATAGCTATCGAGGGTTTTTGGTATATCGCTGCGTGTTCTCTCTTTTCACTACATTAATTACGGTACGTCATTCATCAGTAGGGTGCGGATGATGTTGAAATGTCATCCTATTTTTTTCCCCCTTTGCATTAGGACGTTGCTCGGTAGCATAGAAATTCATTCTACGATGTAACAAACGATAAAAACACGTCTTAATTTTGCATTCTTTTGCATTTTTTGCCGGTTTCGAATGACCAGCAATCATTTCAACTTCCAAGCATGTTTTAGGACAATTGTTAGATCATTTTAAAATGTTCTTCAATTTATACATGTATTCCTTATTGCCAGACCGATAAAAGTATAAATATTTTCTACGTATGGTTAAATTTGCTAAATATCTTTCATGCCCAAGCAAACTGACCAGGTGTTGTTGGTAACTACAGATAATTCCATGTTAAGAAAACAGTATTGCTCTTAAGACAACAGGGTTGCCATATCGAAGGGCTCTGACCAACAACATCACGGGAAAACGTTGGTACGTAAACTGGTGAAATTCAGTCTTTAAGTTCAAGATAAAAAGTGAGTAAAATAAGCTGCAATTTTCTTTTCTGAACTCAAGGGGACTGGGAGTTTGGAGGGGCCTCATTTTGATGTACACAGCATAACGGGAAAGCTGCGGAGTATAAATTTGTGAAAGTCAGTTTTTAAGTTCAAGGAAAATAAGATGCAAGTTAAGCACAGTTTATTTTGTTTCTCCCTCAGCCTTATCCATAAAGTAAATAAATCACTTTATTCATGTTAAAGAAAGAAATCGCACACGTAGGCTAATTAACCCTCCAGCAGGCGCGCTGGTGTATGATGTCCACCACTGCTAATTTTTTCCAATTGGCAACACTGTAGCTTTCTTAAGATTGGTTGCTCGTCTGCTATTCCTCCAGTGTGGCCTTAGTTGTTGAATGTGATAATTTGGAGTCTCTGTGAGTACCTGCACACGAACGGCTGTATTGTAGCTTCAATTCGGAACGTGTCACAGGCGGGCTACAAAGTACCCCACGCGCCCGATGGAGTGTGTCTTTTGACTATATTATTTACGAATATTTTCAAGCACGTCACCTGTCGTGAATCGTGATCGTGATGGGAGAGCGAGGTTAATGAAACACACCTTATGTAACAATTCCTTCCTTTACTTACGGAGACAATATATAAACAAATGAACACAAACAATAAAGATGCCTCGTTCACGGAGTAAAAGAAGAGGTGCTAGGCAAGATCCCCAACATCACCGTTTAAAACACTCAATTTCTCGTTATGTCTCTAATTAAAATATATTTTCCGTTTATTTAGGATATTGGCGCCTGAGGAAATAGCCAAATTACTTCACGGACAGCCAGAGGAAGACAACTTGGACAGCGCAGAATCCGGTGAGGAATATGAAGTGATCACGAAACTGAATCTGAGGAAGGTCTCACTTCAAAGGACGGATCTGACCCAGAAGGAAGTGAAAATGAACGTTACGCATACTTTATTGGAAAAGACAAAACCACGAGGTGGAGGAAAACTGATTTTTCAAAGGCATGCAAATCTAAAACCAAAAATGATGTCAAAATATTTACTGGTAAACGTAATGCAAGATGAATCAAAGATGAAATGTCTTCCTTCCATAAAGTACTGTAGTTGATGAAGATATGGTAGATGACACCGTGACTCGCACGAACATGTACATTAGAACTTGCGCAGTGCCTGTGCATTAGAAGATGCTTGTGTAATCGGATCAGATTTCTGAAAAGTTTTCAAGCATCCAAATAACATTTATTTTTGCATTTTTGCTTGCTACAGTGTATGATATCCTAACATTTTTAATTATTAGTGATGTGGATAAATACAATTTGATGAAAATGAGATATTGACTATTATTATGTGTTGTTGAAGTGTGGGATATAAAGTACACCACGCGCCTGGTCGTGTATCATTTTTAGGCGCGCCTGCTGGAGGGTTAACTAAATAAGGATCATTCAACACAAAACAAGTGCTCACTGA
This sequence comes from Anabrus simplex, assembly GCF_040414725.1. Lineage (NCBI taxonomy): Eukaryota > Metazoa > Arthropoda > Insecta > Orthoptera > Tettigoniidae > Anabrus > Anabrus simplex. The sequence continues at coordinate 131,673,014 of NC_090269.1, forward strand.
CATAAAGACTAAAAAATAAGGCATCACATAAATAGACGACTTCTCTACAACAGTAATAAGCTGCCAAGATTCACAAAGTAACGGATTACGCGTTACATGTACCAGAGCGACACAGAAGGAAAACGAAGAAAGGCAACACAGTTATAGCTGTTCCCGCTATTGTGCTTCCTCCTTGCGAATGTTTTTATGAAATAGAAAAGTTTCAGTAGTTATTTTAATAACGCAAGGTAAAAATGCCTCATCCTTTTTTCTTTCTTTCATTATGTAACCGTCCAGGCTTCTCCAGCCATACTAATTTAGTGTACAATCCTTTTACGCGATATCACTCGTTATCAAGATTATCCGCCATCGGCAATTATTCATAAAGATATATTAATTTAACTTCAATCATTGTTAATAAGGCTTTTGGAATCATATTGTATATATTAGAATATCATATATTTAAATTATTATATTATGTAGGATAGGAATCCAGTATGTATTGTAAATATGGTCAATGTTGAGACAGAGTTGGTGTCATTTCATCTCATACTTGTGTACACGGAAAAGTTATTCTTGAAGCGGGAAAGTTGGATGACTCACGGGTTTAACTCATGAGCATAATGTAGTATACAGCGACCCGCGCTCGAGGCTAACAAGCCAGGCATCTACATTATCGCCACGCCTACTGGTTACTTGTGAAGAATGAAGAGAGGGATATGATAATGCGATCTACGAATCAGATGCTTCGTTGTATTGAGATTTCGTAATGAGCTGCTACCAAGAGTGGGAGAGCCCGGGTATAAGATCTAGCGCGGACACTACCAGAACCACAACTACTTTATTGATTTTTGAGACAGTGAGTGGTCGCTTCGAGACATAGTTATTTTTTGTACAGTGTGTTGTCGCTACGACACAATACTTAGCTGCTGTGATGTTGTCGGATCAGGGTGAGACGAAGCAAGCTTACGGCTTGTGATATATTCTGTAATTATTCTGGACGTTTAGTTCAAGTCCACGGAATTTGGTACAAGTCTGTACTGTATCAGGAGAATAGGTAATTTGGATTGAGATTTCTGCTAACATAGAAAAATTCATATCTCTGAATTTTCTGGTCCTACGATCAACGGTGATCAGTTTTCACATTACAATTATAGACTAGGCAATTAGGGAGTGCTAGTCCAGATAGCCCAAACCATATCACAGAAGGAAGGAAGGAAGGAAGGAAGGAAGGAAGGAAGGAAGGAAGGAAGGAAGGAAGGAAGGATGTCCATGGAGCCAATTCTACAACGAGAAGAGAGGAACGAGTAACCACGGAATATAGATGACCTCAACGGAAGCTGTAATTGGTGAGCTTCAATTAGATAAAGCAAGCAACAGTTCATTTTAGTAACGTAAATTCTAAAATCCCTCCTGGCTTAAAGGAACTTTTCCGATTCATCTCATTTTTGTATAATAAATTCATTTTATTTTATATTGCGTTAATTTTCTTTCTCAAGCGATACTTAATGGTTAATTATTTAAAATCCTACCCCTGTGATTTAAGAATAAGTCTCTATGCTAGTAAATATAAATTTTACTTTACCTAAAACTGTAACATTGGCGCCCGAACATTACATAGAGAAATGGGAAACCATGGAATGATAATTGATTCTATTTACGTGGCAATTTGCGGGCAAGCCACATATAGTTATATTTATATTCATGTGTCCCCAGGTATTAACTTTCGTCTCCTCCAAGTATGAAGCTTAGGAGAGCGAACAGTTACAATAATGCGAGGGCTATTTTTTCCAACTTCCAATCGGTCGCGAAACTAAAACCAGAGTGAGAATCTGACGAAGTGTTGTGCAGATGTGTTGCGCAATGTTTCTAGTATGCGTGTTGACCGCGTTACGTCGTACTCGTCACTTCTGAGCACGAGGACAATAGAGTCTCCCGCCAAATGTGAAGTGCGTGCTGTTATTCGATTTTTTTCGTGCTGAGAGGTGCAATGCAGTTTTATCGAATCGCCTGATCCACTCGCTGAACAAGATCATCGTCTGACGCTCGTTTTCTTCCCTGACTGCCTGTATCATGAACGTCCGTACATCCTGCTTCCAAGTTCCTGCATCCTAACCGCACTTTGCTGTCACTCATGAAACTTTACCGTACACATTACGCATTCGTCAATGAATTTCGGCTGCATTGTACTCGTCAGCATGAAGAAATCAAATGACAGCACGCACTTCACATTTGGCGGAAGACTCTATTGTCCTAGGCATGTTTACGTGCTCAATACGCGCTCAGAACTGACAAGTGTGTCGTAATGCGGTCAGCAGGCATACTAGAGATTGTGCTCAATACATCTGCACAACGCTTCGTCGGATTCTCACTGTGGTTTTAATTTCGTGACCGATCGGAGGTTGAAAAATATAGCCCTCGTACAATATAAAGTGCATTATAATATTCCTTAATCGCGAGGAATTAAGGGTGTCTAAGAGGCGGTGTGTTTATTCCTTGTAGGTCCATAAAAGCAATACTGTTTTATTAATATGGAATGAGCTAAAATAAAGGGATTTATACCTGTGAGTCCTGTGTTTTCAAGATATGTGCAGGAACACAATGCAGAACCCTGGTAATTAGAAGAATGTATTTCCTAACGGGTTTCAAGCACCAGCCTTCAAACACGCCCCTACAGCTAGTCATTCAATCCCGCCCCCCCATATACCTCAACGTCAAGAGCAAATGCGAATGAAAAGGGACTGGAAACAAGAGTTATACAACTTTCCGCCTCACTGCAGATTTATCCACCCAAGTAGTGCAAGAAAAATATCAAAAGTTAAACCACTATAAAGTGTATTTTTAATTCAGCTAGTGGATGAATTTGGAAAATACATGTTTACAACAGATGGGCGTGTTTTATTTTGTAAGTTGTGCAGCGTTGAAAAGAGTGTGAAAAGGAAGTTAGTTATACAAGAGCATATGCAAAACATATGAAAGCTGTAACCAGTGCGAAGAATAACAGGCATTCCCAGGTTATTCGGGGGCAAAATGCTAATACTACATCCAGAAAATCATTATGTCCATATTATATACACTTCTAGGAAAATTAGGAGATACTTATTTCTGTAAAAACAAGAGCTGTGCAGTAAATAGAGCAGGGATATAGCCTATTACTTGTATAACCATTGTTCCACACTTACCAGAATTCGGTTTGGTCAAATACTTTACAGTCATGTTTACTTATTTTGCAGCATTTTTCCATAAATTTAACGGAATTTTGTTGACCATTTTCAATGATTTTTAGGTCAGCAATATCCGTTCCTATTCATATGTATGGCATAATTACAACAATAATATGAAAAAACAGTAGTGTAATTGGCTGTTTTTATATCCGACAGCAACAGACGCTTTACTTGTTCGGGTGTGCAGTAGAACATGATTGTCATCCTTCCGCGTTTCACTGTCCATTTAGCACAAAACAAGTCGCACTCCCGTAACGTGTCCAAGGTACAACACTATGTGGTATTCGCCAGGAGCGAGCGTACAAAGACCCATGTAAAAACTGTTATTTAGCCGTTGTCGGTGATGGGATATGAACATTGGATCTCCGGGTAGTGCACCTTCCCATTCTCAATGTGGACTGAAGTGCACTTCTCTGCTGCAACGTTGACCCTTTGAATGACTTTGTAAGTAGTGTAATATAACGTTTATTTTCTTCCAATGAGTGACTGTACTAGTGATTTCTAATTATTGGTCAATTAAATTTTAAGCAATCTGATTCGTAAAAGTACCATTGTCCACTGTCGTTACGGAGAGTTTCGACTTGAAGCATTCGAATATTGTGTCATGCAACGACTGACTATTTGCGATATGCAAAGAATACTTCCGACTGGAAACATTCGACAATTCAGTCGATAGTTCGAAGGTCTTATCGTCCAATTATAGATAATTCCTTGCTTACGTTATTATGCAAGGCTAGGAAATACACAAGGCCTCGCTTGTCGTGAAACTGGTTCCTGTTCGGGCTCGTGAAACGCATCATTTTGCCGCTAGGTGCGCTCTTCTTAGTCATAAAATTGCGCGGACGAAGTACTCATTCAAACATTCACGAACGTGTAAAGGCGTAATTTTGTACAGGGTCTTTCACTCAAAGTGGGGCCGGCGCAGCACAGCGGTAGATGAGCACATGACAACTCGCTGATCTTGGGGCCGGGAGAGCGCCAGTGTGAATCGCAAGTAAATAACAAGCGCACATAATAACGCACAATCAAAGTAAAATCATTTCTTATCTTCTCACAGAAGATGTTGAAAATGTCCTCCACCTGCATCTATACATTTCTGGCTTCATCTAAGGAAATTTTCATTCATATGTATTAGTTCACCTACCGAAAAAGCCTCAATTTCTCTCGTATTTTGTTTGAGTTCATCTAGAGTGTTGAGGGTTTGTTGCATAAACCTTATTTTTCAATTTTCCCCATTAATTAACATCGCAAACCGTAAGATCTGAGGATCTTGCGGGCCACAATGGTTTACTAATTACCCAGTTGTCAAAAAATTCCCTCAATTATACTTAATGACTCGTTAGCGGTATGCGCGATTGACGAGTCTTGCTGGAAATATCCACAGATTGGCATTCATTGTCCGTCAATTGTTAAAAAATGCTACGGGAATGTCATTCCTGTATCTCTGCCCAGTAATTGTGGTTTCAAGAACTAGAGGCCCTATTATCCTGTCTGCAGTTACTGCCGCCAACACTCCCATTTTCTTGATTGAGCAGATTCAAGCTCTTTGTAAACAGAAATTCAGAGAAAATACTATAAAGGTCTGCATATTACTGTCCAATAGGTCATCCACAGGCTACAGGATCCTAATATATCTTAATATTTTACACCTACCACATCAAAAATCATTAAAAACTTACATTACCATTCCAGAGGAGAGATGGGAATTACAGTACTTCTTTGGTACGAGCTGTCTTATTGCAGAAAAGAAATCTTTACAGAACGATAATGAAAAGGTTGCTTCTCTCATCATAGACGAGGTAGCAATAAAATCAAAGTTGGTCTATGGCAGGAATTTGGATACGCTTCTTGGAATGACTGATGTGCTATAGAGAGAGATGCTGTCGGTATTGAAGACAAGCTTTCTAATAAATTGCTCTGCATTCTGTTCAAAGGTCTTTCCACACATGAAAGGATTCCTGTTTCATTATTTTACAAACAGCAAACCTTTCAACGCCGGCCCCGTGGTGTAGGGGTAGCGTGCCTGCCTCTCGCCCGGAGGCCCCGGGCTCGATTCCCGACCAGGTCAGGGATTTTTCTCTCGACCTGAGGGCTGGTTCGAGGTCCACTCAGCCTACGTGATTAGAACTGAGGAGCTATCTGACGGTGAGATGGTGGCCGCGGTCTCGAAAGCCCAGAATAACGACCGAGAGGATGCGTCGTGCTGACCACACGGTCGTAATCCACACACTCGTAATCTGCAGGCCTTCGAGCTGAGCAGCGGTCGCTGGGCAGGCCAAAGCCCTTTCAAGGGCGTTAAGTGCCGTGGGGTTTGGTTTTTTGGGTTTGGTAAACCTTTGAAGAGAAAAGTGTTAAAGCTAAGTTAGGCTAGGCAGTGATGTGAGATTCAAATGGTGACTCCGAACTGGAGACCCATTACAAAGATTATTTTTTCAGTACCGTATTTGCTTTTACGCGTGTATAGATTTACTATAGATTGTCATAAACACTTTTAAACACCTTTGGGCCCGATGACCAGCGATGTTAGGCCCCTTAAAACAACAAGCATCATCATCATCAAACCACATTTGAAAATATGTATAAATTCGTATTGACTGTGAGGTCCTACTACGACGACTCATAACCTCAAGATCATCATCATCATCATCATCATCATCATCTGTTTACCCTCCAGGTTCGGCTTTTCCCTCGGACTCAGCGAGGGATCCAACCTCTACCGCCTCAAGGGCAGTGTCCTGGAGCTTCAGACTCTTGGTCGGGGGATACAACTGGGGAGCATGACCAGTACCTCGCTCAGGCGGCCTCACCTGCTATGGTGAACAGGGGCCTTGTAGGGGGATGGAAAGATTGGAAGGGATAGGCAAGGATGAGGGAAGGAAGCGGCCGTGGCCTTAAGTTAGGTACCATCCCGGCATTCGCCTGGAGGTGAAGTGGGAAACCACGGAAAACCACTTCCAGGATGGCTGAGGTGGGAATCAAGCCCACCTCTACTCAGTTGACCTCCCGAGGCTGAGTGGACCCCGTTCCAGCCCTCGTACCACTTTTCAAATTTCGTGGCAGAGCCGGGACTCGAACCCGGACCTCCGGGGGTGGCAGCTAATCACGCTAACCACTACACCACAGAAGCGGACATAACCTCAAGATACTGATGTAAAAAGTTTCCAACAAGACATGTTAACATCATAATGACGGATTATTTGCACTACAACAATCATGGATCATAAACAACAATCAGAACACGTGGTTTCTTCTTATCATAACTAGCTACACATTAGCGAATTTTCACAAGCACTTGTCACAAGATCCATGCTGAAGCATTGCCTACGAGATATACAAGAATTTTCCTCCCCCTTTATCTTGAACGCCAACGGCCGTAGCCGTGTTGAAACACCGGATCCCGTGAGATCTCCGAAGTTAAGCAACATTGGGCGTGGTCAGGAGTTGGATGGGTTGCCACGGGCTGTTGGTGGGGGGTAAGGGAATGGAGGAGCGGAAAGGAACTGGCCACCCTACCGCACGTAAACTCCGGCTCAGGAACACCTCTGCGGAGGTTCGGACCTGCCTTCGGGCAGAATAACCCTTACCTACCTACCTACCTTATCTTGAACTTGAAAACTGAATTTCACAAATTGACCTGCCAATGTTTTCCCGCAATGTTGTTGAGCAGAGCTGTTCGATATGGACACGCTGTTGTCATAAGAGCAAAACTGTTTTCTTAACATGGAGTGACTTATAGTCGATAGTGCCCAACTCCAGCCTGGCTGCATAGCTCTCTCTTTATTCGTTTAGTCGATTCCGACTCTTCGTGACCCCATGAACTAAAATATGCCAATTTATCCTGTCCTGCACTGTGTCCCGAAGATTTTCCAAGCTGGAATTGTGCCTTCGATCTTCCCCAGCTAATGCCTTTCTAATGAATTGTGACTTCTCATGATGTGTCCAAAGTAGCTTAGTTTTTGTTTCAGGATTAGGCCATCCAAGGAACACTCTGGTTTTATTTGCTGTAAAACTGACCTATTTGTTCTCTTCGCGGTCCATGGGACTCTAAGCATTTTCCTCCAACACCACAATTCGAAGGAGTCTATTCTACGGCGTTCAGCTTTTCTTATGGTCCAGGTCTCACATCCGTACATCACAACTGGGAAAACCATAGCCCTTACTATACGGATCTTTGTTGTTAATGTTATGTCTCTACTCCTTAAGATATTGTCAAGATTGGTCATTGCCTTGATTTGATTTCGAGGCTACAGTCACCATCAGCAAGTCACCATGAGCCAAGATAGTTGAAAACGGAGACTACCTCCATTTTTTCCTCCTACATGCCATGAATTGACAGGTGTAGTTGCCATAATTTTTGTTTTCTTGACATTCAACATTAGTCCAGCCTTTGAACTTTCTTCTTTCACTTTCAGTAAGAGGGTTTTTAAGACTTCTTCATTTTCTGCCATCATGATAGTATCATCTGCATATCTCAGGTTGTTTATATTTAACCCAGCTATTTTGATTCCTCTTTCTTCTTCATCTAACCCCACATTCCTAAATAATGTGTTCCGCATACAGGTTGAAAAGGTAAGGTGACAATATACAGCCTTGCCGTACTCCTTTCTGAATCTTGACCCATTTAGTTGCTCCATATATGGTTCTCACCGTAGCTTCTTGGTCAGAGTATAAGTTCCGTGTATGAGGTTAATATGATCTGGCTTCCCATGGGTTTTAGTACTTTCCATAATTCATTATGATCGACACAGTCAAAGGCTTTAGCATAATCAATAAAGCAGAGATACACATCTTTCGTTGACAATGTGTCATGTCATACCGTTCCGGAAAACAAACCTCCCAAACGTGCTGCTCGCAAGACATTTTAGTGTTATGGTTGAAGGACAACAAAAATTGCTGTGACTCACTGACCAAGAGTGAGTTGGTGCAACTTGTAAAAGCAAATAAACCGGAACCTGTGTTCGCGGTAGACAGGATTTCGAAAGACAGTGCATGCTAGATTTGACCAAAGAAGATTGGTTGAAAGAGTGAAAAAGTTACATATATTGAGAAAGAGTACTGGCAGTAATGGAACAGGAGATGTAGAGAATAGTGATAAATATTGGTTTGGAGAGTAGTGATGAAAACAGTGACCAGGAACGAAGTACTGCCACAGCTAGGGAATCGGACGGTAGCTTGATACGGCAGGAAAAAGAACTGATTCAGCTGATGATTTTAAAAAAATATATTAATTTATTTATGCATTCAATTTGCTTTAAGCCGCACCGACACCGATGGGTTTTATGGCGGTGATGAGATTGAAAAGGCCTAGGAGTGGGAAGGAACCGGCCGTACACTTCTCAGTAATGACTGTAAAATGTATGTACAAGCTATTTAGTTTTATTTCAATTTGTGTTCTTCGCTTGTAAATAAAATGCTTTCGATTATACTGATTAATTGTACATTGATGAATGTTTCTTTCTTTCTTTCTTTCTTTCTTTCTTTCTTTCTTTCTTTATCCGTTTACCCTCCAGGGTTGGTTTTTCCCTCGGACTCAGCGAGGGATCCCACCTCTACTGCCTCAAGGGCAGTGTCCTAGAGCTTCAGACTCTGGGTGGGGGATACAAATGGGGAGGATGACGAGTACCTCGCCCAGGCGGCCTCACCTGCTATGCTGAACAGGGGCCTTGCGGCGGGATGGGAGGATTGGAAGGGATAGACAAGGAAGAGGGAAGGAAGCGGCTGTGGCCTTAAGTTAGGTACCATCGCGGCATTTGCCTGGAGGAGAAGTGGGAAACCATGGAAAACCACCTCCAGGATGGCTGAGGTGGGAATCGAACCCTCCTCTACTCAGCGACTGAGTGGACCCCGTTCCAGCCCTCGTACCACTTTTCAAATTTCGTGGGAATCGAACCCGGGCCTCCGGGGGAGGGGCGTGGCAGCTAATCACAAGCACAGAGGCGGACTGATGAATGTTTACGTGGTGTTATTAACGCTAGTGGTGTTACCTTTCAGCACATAAAGACACTCCCATACTCACAAGTCGACGGCAAAGGGTAATACTTGCATATCAAGATCATTAACACGATAGAAGAAAGACACGGGTAAGACTGGCGCAGCAACTTTGATTATTGGCGTCCGGTGAATCTTGAGGATCATTGTTAAAGATTTCTGCGGATCATATTAAACTGTATAGAGCAATAAATAAGTTACAAGACTGCGAGCAACTGCAAAAAAGACCTCGACATTGTTGTGAGATGGACAGCATGATGAACGGGATTAAGTCACGTTGTACCCGGCTAGTTGACCGCGCGGTTATGGGCGCGCAGCTGTGAACTTGCATCCGGGAGATAGTGGGTTCGAACCCCACTGTCGGCAGTCCTGAAGGTGGTTTTCCGTGGTTTCCCATTTTCACACCAGGAAAATGCTGGGACTGTACCTTAATTAATGCCACGTCAGCTTCCTTCCTACTCCTATCTCTTTCCTATCCCATCGTCGCCAGAAGACCTCTCAGTGTCGGTGCGACTTGAAGCAACTAGCAAAAAAAAGAAAATCAGGTTGTGATTTTCACTATAGGAAAAGTCCTCTCAGTTTTAATTGCTGCGTAGATGGGGTGAAAGTTCCTTATGGGGATCACTGTAACTATCTACTGTAGGTGTTAATATAAGGAAAGACCTTCTGCTTGTTTGTTGTTTAAAGGGGCTTAACATCTAGGTCATCGGCCCGGAAAGACCTTCATTGGGGTAATCACATAAACGGGATTGTAAACAGAGAGGTACAGATCTTTGAACATTACTAGGAGGGCATTTAAGGGTTGTAGTAAGAATGTAAAGGAGTATGGTTCCAGTGTATGGGACTATCACCAGGATTACTTGATTCGAGAACTGGAAAAAAAATCCAAAGAAAAGCGGCTCGATTTGTTCTGGGTGATTTCCGACAAAAGAGTAGCGTTACGAAAATTTGCGGAGTTTGGGCTGGGAAGACTTGGGAGAAAGGAGACGAGCTACTCTGCTAAGTGGTATGTTCCGAGTTATCAGTGAAGAGGTGGCGTGAATGACATTAGTGGTGTTTTGAAAATGATTTTTTTTTTTTGCTACTGGTTTTACGTCGCGCCGACACAGATATGCCTTATGGCGACGATCGGATAGGAAAGGCCTAGGAGTTGGAAGGAAGCGGCCGTGGCCGTAATTAAGGTACAGCCCCAGCATCTGTCTGGTGTGAAAATGGGAAACCACAGAAAACCATATTCAGGGCTGCCGACAGTGGGATTCGAACCCACTATCTCTCGGATACAAGCTCACAGCTGCGCGCCTTTAACCGCACGGCCAATTCGTCCGGTAAAGAAAATGAAATGGCGTATGGCTGTTAGTGCCGGGAGTGTACGAGGACAAGTTCGAGTCGCCAGATCCAGGTCTTTTAATTTGACCCCCGTAGGCGTCTTGCGCGTCGGTATGAGGATGAAATGATGATGAAGACGACACATACACCCAGCCCCCGTGCCAGCGAAATTAACCAATTATGGTTAAAATTTCCGACCCTGTCTGGAATCGAACCCGGGACCCCTGTGACCAAAGGCCAGCACACTAACCATTTAGCCATGGAGCCGGACAGTTGTGTTTTTAAAAGTACGAAAGATAAAGATATGAAGATAAAGTTAGAATTCAAGAGGACAAGCAGGAGCAAATATTTGTTTATAGGAAGAGGTGTTAGGGATTGGAATAATTTATCTGAGAGATGTTAAAAAATTTCCAAATTGCAATTATTTAAGAAAAGACTAGGTAAACAACAGATAGGGAATCTACAGCCTGGGCGACTGCCCTAAATGCAGATCAGTGGTGACTGATTTGAATAGTTTTTCTAAAGGCGTATCACATTACATTGACGTAAGATAAGGATCCAATTTTCTGAAATCAAAACAAACCATAAAGGAACAAAAAATCTCGGTTCGACGGATTCTAGAAAAGCACATAAAATGCGCCCAAAGAACTGTCGCAGGTTTTGTTGATTACAAGGGCGCTTTTGATGGAGTTCACAGGAACTAGATGTCGAAGGTCATGCTTGTAATTGGCATACCAAACGACATGGTAAATATTTACGTGTCTACTATAGTGGTACTGTTTGCAGAGTCAAAGCTAACGGAAGCACCACAGAACTTTTTTTGAAATCTAGGCATACGGGAGTGATACAAGGCTGTGTTCATAGTCCCATGTTCTGCATCAACCTTGTGGTAGAATGGATTATGGGAAAAAGTATGGAAGACAGAATGGAAGTAACATGTGACATGTATGGGCTGTCGTTCAATGATGCAAATTATGAGGACTGTATAGTTATAAATTTAAACAATCAGAGGCATCAGCTCAGTCACTGGTAGAGAGTATCAGCAGCAGAGCACGACAACTGGACCTAATAAAATGCATCCTATACAGCTGGGAGTAAAGTACAACAGACCCCAAATGGTGAATCTGTTGAAAAAGTAGATGGTTAATGAACTTGCCCATTTCAGGTTTAAGTTAAGATCCGTATTCAGTACTAATGATTTTTTCTTTTTTTTTTCTTTTTTTTACAATTTTGTTTACGTCGCACCAACACAGATAGGTCGTATGGCGACGATCTTACAGGAAAGTCCTAGGAGCGGGAAGGAAGCGGCCATGGCTTTGATTAACGTACAGCCTCAGCATTCGCCTGGTGTGAATAAGGTTAGAGGGTGATGGTCGTTTTCACCGTAACCAAACTAAACGCCATGGCACAACAGCCCCGAAGGACCATGGCCTACCAAGAGATCGCTGCTCAGCTCGAAGGCCTACAGATTACGAGGTGTCGTGTGGTCAGCACGACGGATCTTCTCGGCCGTTATTCTTGGCTTTCAAGGCCGGGTATTTTCTCCCTGTTCACTAAATAAAAATATAAAGTAGTAGTATAGTTGGGGACAAAACATGACGACCTCTGTTCCTGGAAACGAGCTGAAAGCCAGTAGTCAATCACACCCTGCTGAGTTAACGAGTTCTAAGTGATCCTTGTTTGTTTTGGAGAGGTTGCCAAACCACTTTCTTCCTCATTCTCTGTAGTATTTATCCTTTCTTCATGTAGAGTGCAGTAGCCGATTTGGCAACTCTGGCTGCAGTAGATGTAGTAAATCCTATAAGTCGCTAATAGATACAGAGCTGCCGCTGGAAAGTAGTGGTGTGAGGCGAGGTCGTCATGATTTGTCCCCAACATTACTTTTTTTTTTTTTTTTTTGCTAGGGGCTTTACGTCGCTCCGACACAGATAGGTCTTCTGGCGACGATGGGATAGGAAAGGCCTAGGAGTTGGAAGGAAGCGGCCGTGGCCTTAATTAAGGTACAGCCCCAGCATTTGCCTGGTGTGAAAATGGGAAACCACGGAAAACCATCTTCAGGGCTGCCGATAGTGGGATTCGAACCTACTATCTCCCGGATGCAAGCTCACAGCCGCGCGCCTCAACGCGCACGGCCAACTCGCCCGGTCCCAACATTACTACTACTACTACTAATAATACTATTATTGTTTTTACTTCACACTAACTACTATTACGGTTTTCGGAGAAATCGAGGTGCCGGAATTTAGTATCGTATGAGTTATTTTACGTGCCAGTCAATCTACCGACACGAGGCTGACGTATTTTAACACCTTCAGATACCCCCGGACTGAGCCAGGATCGAACCTGCCAACTTGGGCTTAGAAAACCAGCGCCTTAATCGCCTGAGCCACTCAGCCCTGCAAAGTATAAAGTAAATTATCACGCAGGATGGAATGAAGATTTTTTAAATCTTGATTATCTAAAACAAGGTTGTTTACAGCAGTAGAACTGTCCTGCGATGTTGACTACGTATGCAATCAGAGAAGAGAGAAGTTTTCTCTCCCACGAAGTGTCTTACGTCACAGGAGATACAGATGTCAACAACCCGCCGTATTATATATGGTGAACAGTTCTCTTGATGACTGCTCGTTAAGTCCATTTCCCAGGGGTGTAGAGTCTCAAGGGCCACAAGTACCTTCTAGCAAAGGATAAGTTGGCAAGGACCTTACCTGCTGTATAGTGCTGAAGATGGAAGCCCCAACTAAGGTACAAGCAGATTGCGCAGGACAAACGTCACACGAGGTGGTGGTGGCGGTGATTATTGTTTTAAGAGAAAGTGCAACTGGGCAACCATCCTCTATACAACACTAATCATAGGGGAAAATGGAAGGGATCCGACGGTTACGTCGCGCATTACTATCTACAAAATGTCACTGTAAAATTTGTCACAAATGGAACATAATAATGGGTTTTACTTAAATGAAGTGAAAAATCTGCGGTAAATTAAGAAATACCGCCGTTATTAGAGAAATATGAATACATACTGAAGGCCTGTACACAGGACTCCTTTATGTCGTATTCCGCTGCTGGTGTCGTCTTTTGTTAATTTCTTGAGGTCCAGGTCTAGCACCGAGGAATGGGAGTGTTATGTCTGTGGACTCTTATTATCTTTGTCCATATGACTAGAGCGGCCAGTTCAAACAGCAAAATGGAGGTCAACAGCATTCACCATGTTATTCCGTTCTTCAATGAGACAAATGACCATGTTATAGTGATGTGGCTGGAACTCTACGGAAAAACAACTAAGGACGCATTCAACAACTTGGTGCTGCACATTACAGAGAAATATCGTAAGTGCCGCAAAAATGACTTTTGTTGAAAGAAAAATAGCTTGATCCCTGGACCAATAAATATTTCTTATTTTTGTTCGAACGAAAATAGCATGATCCCTGGACCAATAAATCACTAGTCCACAGAATTCTTCTTATGTACATTGGTCATAGCTTTTTGTCGCCTATTAAATCTTGCATATCGCGATACAATTCAGGAAATGATGTCATTGACAACTGAAGCAATGAAACGAAAGCAAAGAACTTCATTGAACACAGACATCACACACGAAATTGTTGAAAGTGTAAGACAAACAAAAGACATACGTGTGTTACTGTGAGCGTAGCACCAAAAGTACTTGTAAAGTAGTAAAGTAGATATACACAATATTCTCCAAAAACAAATTTCTTAATTTACCGCAGATTTTAGACTTCAACTGTGTGAAAGCAATTATTATGTTCCATTTGTGACAAATTTTACAGTGATATTTCATAGATAGGAATGCGCGACGTACCCGGATCCGACACTTCGAAAAATGAAGATATCGGCAAAAAATAGACTTCCTGTGTGTTGAATGTTCTAATACTGTCTGGATCGGAAAAGAACAAGAGTTGATGAAGGGAGGTCGGAGCCTCACACAAGTAAGTGTAAGCAATGCCAGGACTCAGCTAAGCGCCCCGTAGTCGCCAACCCACGCTCCCACGTTAAGAGCCCCTGGGGCCCCTTTTAGTCACCTCTTACAAGCAGAGGACACCGTGGATGTTACTGTACCGTCCCCACTGACAGGGGGAAAGTCACAAGAAATCATGATAGTGTGAAGTGAAACATAAGTGGTAACTGTTTTATATTTTCATCCCTACTAGTGTCTTGTGTAGCAAATGCTATCAAAAGTCATGGTTCTAAGGTACAAGGATGAAACTGTAGTCAGTGCGATCTAGTTGCTGCCGTTTAAAACTCTCCGGACTCAATTTATCTCCAATGAGTATCTGTAGGATAAGCATGGCAGTATACCGAGTTTAATATTGCATTTTGTATGGCGGAAGTAACTCCGTAAGTCGCAGCTCGCAGTAACTTCACGCTACCGCCTTAACAGTACGCTAGAGCACTACTGCTTGAACCCAGCCGATTATTACGCCATAACACAAGTAGTGATGATACCAGCTCTCACACATTACGTACCAGATGAAGATGGGAGCTTGTCTTCATCATCATTTCATCCTCATCACGACGCCTGCGGGAGTCAAATCTAAGGACCTGCACGTGGCGAACCGAACATGTCCTCGGATACTCCCAGCACTAAAAGCCATACGCCATTTCATTTCATTTCATTTCATTTCATTTACATCCTTACTACAATCCCTAAACATTCTCATAACCATGTGAAGAGATCTGTAACCTTTATTTACAGTCCCGTTTATGTGATTACCCCAATGAAGACCTTTCCTTACATTAACACCTAGATATTTACAACGGTCCCCGTGAGGATCTTTCACCCCATCAACGCAGTAATTAAAACTGAGAAACTGAAACCTGACTTTTCATCTCGCATATCATCATACCATTGCCTACTGTCCATCTCACAACATTGTCGAGGTCATTTTGCAGTCGCTCACAATCTTGTAACATTTATCACTCTATACAGAATAACATCATCCGCAAAAAACCTTATCACTGATCCCACTTCTCTTCTCATATCAATATATATATATATATATATATAATAAGAGTTGTGTCTGTACATTGCTCAGAATTCAAAAAGAATGCTATTTCTGTATCAATCATGTCCACAGCAACAAGGAAATGCACTTTTTACCTTTCCTTAATTTCTGCCTGTCTGTCTGCCTGTCTGTATGCTCACGTATCATGAAAAAACAGCTGAAGAGAATTTAATGAAAATCGGTATGTAAAGTCGGGGAATGAGCCACTACGATCTAGGCTATAAATCATGAGTGAAATAGTAGTTTAGGGGAAGGCCTGAAATTTAATTCTAACATATTTATATTATTAGTGATCCTATCGATAAATACTACATAACTGAAGTTATATAGAATTAAATTTCCGATCATTTATGTGTTATACTTTTTTACCGTAACGGCTATGATAACACAGATATACAGGAATTTGTATTTTTGTTGCTAAGTCCATATCAACGCCGAGCCATGAGAAAATAGGTTAACAGAATTTAATGAAAATCGGTACATAGAGTCGGGGAATAAGAAACTACAGTCTAAGCTATAAATAGTTTTCCTAACCCTGGGTGAAATTGTAGTTTAGGGGAAGACGCAAAAAATTTAATTTATAAATACCCATGTTATTGGTCCTATCGAAAACTACTACATAGCAAAAGTTAGAGAGAATACAATTTCCGATTGTTTATGTTTTATTCGGTTTTACTATACCGACTATGATAAGAGTGGCAATTCAGATTCGGAAGAAAACTAACTGTGAAGGCCTAAAATATCAAAAGCGCGTAACATTGATCAACAGTAACATTACATTGGCCATTGTTTGTTGTGATGTTCTTTGTCTCTTATGCTGCCACTCAACTCCGATAGATGGGATTACTGCTGCGTAACGAGTATAACGGCCTGACTGAATATTGGCGGTAAATTGCAGGGGAGTTAGAGATTATTTTTTTTTGCTAGTTGTTTTACGTCGCACCAACACAGATAGGTCTTACGGCAACGATGGGATAGGAAAGGGCTAGGAGTGGGAAGGAAGCGGCCGTGGCCTTAATTAAGGTTCAGTCCCAGCTTTTGCCTGGTGTGAAAATGAGAAACCACGGAAAACCATTTTCAGGGCTGCCGACAGTGAGGTTCGAACCTACTATCTCCCGAATACTGGGTACTGGCCGCACTTAAGCGACTGCAGCTATCGAGCTCGGTAGGAGACATTTCTTCTTCAGCATGTTATCTCTCTGGTTCATCATGGTATTCCAGCTGTTCGATCCCTACTCTGACGCGCTGTCTTGAATGAGCAGTGTGCACACTTAAAGCAGAGATTCACTTAGTAGTACGGTAGTAGTATGACCTGGACTAGAATTACCATGTAGGCCTATTCCAAATTATAGAACCACATTTCACTAAATAACTTAAAATTCAACCCTGAAAAGAGCCGTTTCTTAAGAAAAAAGCTTCTTCCTCTTCAATTTTATTATATTCTACATTCATTATATTCCAAATTAGCAGTGAAGAGGGATTTTCTCTGGCTTGGAGGAAAAATTTACCTCCGAGTGAGATAGTTTTTCCGCCGCCAATGTAGTGAATTGAGATTTTCCGACTCATCGGGTACTCCTAGGAAGCAGATTAGTAAAAGGGCATAGTTTTGCCCTGGGACTCTCCACTATTCACCCCCCCCCCCCCTCGCCGAAAAAAGAAGAAGAGTGTTCACGGATTACGGCTATCTGCGGCTTGGTCGTTCCAGCTCTGGAACTTTGGACTGTTAGATCGGCAGCGTAGTACTGTTTGTTAAAACCGAGAAAATGTGTGCTTGTTCATTTGATCGAGTATTTCATATGAAAGCGTCGCTTTTAATCGCGCCATTCCTACTGACGTCATTGTAATGACCTATGTTCATTTGAGTTGGGAAAACTATTAAGACAGTCTTTCTGAGGATGTAAAAAGGCAGGTGGAGAGTGAGTGTCTGCCAGTATAATGAAACTCCCCAACCTGATTGTGAGTGATGATAGGGAAGTGGGCCTACCGTTACAATGAAAATTCCCTAACCCAGAATTAATATGAGAAAAAGATATTTGGTGATTTCTCCGTCGTGTTTATGGAGCAAAGTTAAGAGCTATGCAGTTTAATACAATCTTGTTCACAACGTGTACACTACCTAACTTAAAATTCTGTATACAATGTAGAATTCCGTAGCGAAGCACGGGTACATCAGCTAGTTTATATATAAGAAAACATAAAGTCCAATAATACCGCCTTGAAGAATTCCCCTCTTAATGATTTCAGTGATTACAGGATCAAATAATCCTTCACCTACTCTAATTCTCTGAATTCTATTTTATAGAAATATAGCCACCCACTGAAGGCCCTTAGATTTTTCAAAAATGCTATTTGTTTGGGGCGTCGACCCATGTGGATCCTTTGCCCCTACTGGCATTATATTGTGTAAACCTGCGTGAGTTGGAATGGCGGTAGTGTGGAATGTTGTGTGTGAGGAAAGGAAGATTAAGGACGTCACAAACACCCAGTCCCCAGGCCAGGGATGTTAATCATTACAATTAAAATAGAACCCGGGGCCACCGGGTGACAAGCGGACGCGTTGCCTCCTACTGTACACCACGGGGACGGACTAGGCCTTTAGATTACTCCCTTTACATTGAGGAGTCACTCGGAAAATGACTCATAGAATATAGGTTTAGTACGTGGTGTGTCTACAAAGTCAGGTGAATGCTAACAGAAAACAAATAAACCAGAAAAATAATCGTCATTCTCTACAATACACATTTGGCAACATTCATACATATTCTTTAATGTGTCAGCAAAGACCTCTTTAGGAATCGATGGCTGCCACATCAGTGATCAACAGTGTTTTGACCTTGGACTTTTGCAGGGGATTCTTTTTGGTCGCGGGGAAATCGGTGAATGCCTTTCCACCGATTGCTGCTTGGATTCCATATCGAACTGGTTGCATTGGGCCTCATCCCCCGTGACAATGATTCGCAGGAGAGGATAGATCCAGGTTAAACCTGCTAATGGAAACTCCAGAAGTTTCTATTTGTATCGAGAAGAACGCCAAACCACATCGAGAATATTGTCGTTGATTTTAACACGTGGTTTATGAGTAAATAGACCTTTTTAGCAAACACACGGTACTTATCTATGACTTGCAAACGGGCCAAAGGTTTTCAAGCACACACATATCCTTGAACACGCAGTACATGTTGTGCATAAGTAATATACTGTCTACCCCACGCAAGCACTCCGTAGAGAGTTGTAGAATAACGCATTATCTTGGAAAACAAGATATACTGTAGCAGGCTCTCTTAGACTACCAAAATAGTCAAGATCAGCCACGAAGAAGTAGAGTCCAGATAGCACAAGGCTACCTGATATCAAAAGCTAAGGCCGACAGAGCAACGATGATGATCACTGACTGCCATCCCCAGACGTACAGACTGACCACACAGTAGATACTGGATACTTACCACAGTGTTGCCAACTCCTAAGTCCAAATTCCCCCCAGATCACTTCCAAAATCCCTCTAAATGAGACAAAAAACCCCCAAATCATAATTATTATTTTCGACACCATCATATTGATTAAACACAATATTTTAAAAAATCTACAGAAATACTACGGTACACAAAAGGATGATTGGAAACATACAAGAAAATTATTAGAAACCGTGCATGCTACTGTTGAAGAGAAAACTACTCACAAGTTTGTCTTTCTTGTATTCCTGCTGAGTGATCCTCAAAATTTGCTCAGATCCTCTAGCACCTCCTCTTTTTCATTCATTTCAATGTTTTTGTAATGATACATGGACTCACTGAACTTTTTAATCACTCGAGGGGATGGTTGAAAACGAGTACAACATATTTTTTCCTTATTAAATAATAACTAGATTCAAGTAGAGAATTTATTAGATCTAACGATATCCTGTTCCTTAATTTGTTTGTTATAATAGAAAAGACTGAAAATACGCGCTCCATTGTGGCATTTGATACTGGTAACGTTAGCAGCCTAATTGTAAAGTTACCAATATTAGAGAAACGATCATTTCCAGCTGCATCTTTATCCTGAAGAACCTCATCCCACAAGGGCGTAGTACTTGATGTGTTGTGCCATTGTTTATCTTGGGAGATTGTTCCACTCTGAGACAATGTCATCTATATTCCCAGCCACTTTAGGACCACTGAAATTAGAGACTAGTTCAAGTGTTTCATGTTTCTTCTGTGATGTTGCTGTGGAAGGATGTAGCACTGCCATCGTCTGTAAAATTGTTATATTTTCTGGTAATCTTTTCTGTAGTTCCTTGCACAAGTCAATTAAGAACTTCTTGCATCTTTCATGAACGTCGTTGCGTTCATCAGGTTTCGGAATTTGCACCGAACATTCAAAATCATATCTTAAATACATACCTGAAGTATGCATCACGTACTTCTCAAAGTCAAAGTATGGGAGATCTACATCCTTCTGCTTTTCCAGCTGAGTGGGTACAACAATTTTTTCAGTACTGATTTAAAGAGTAAAAAGACATCCTTCAGTGCTTTCTCTGCGTCAACTCGCTCACTTTGAAATATCATATTAATCCCGCATATAGCTTTTAACTCAGTTTTGAGGAACACCAGAAGGGCTTTATAGGCTACGTAGAGCAGTCCATTATATTATAAAGTTGTTCAGACATGAAATATTTGTTCTCAATTCTTGCTAAGGAAAATAGCAATTTCAGATCTTGCCATTGTTCCAGAGTTGTTTTAATGGTAGCATATCTCGCGAGCCACCAAGTGCCACAAAGCCCTTGAATCCTTTTGAGGTTGCGATTATTATTGATTGTTTTAAACAGTTGTTTGTAATGGCCTAGTCTCTTAGGACTCTAGGAAAACCACTTGCGGGTCTCCCTGATTAGAAACTCTAACTGACAAGGAAAAGTTTTAGTAGATTTCTCGGCACAAACATGAAGAGAAGACATACTTCATGACGATAAGGTCAGGGACAGTGCATTTCAGAAGAGCTGTTACAGAATTATCGATCTCTACCATTACACTTGCACCATCCACCCCAATGCCTACTAAGTTTTCAAGTGTAATGCCATCACTTTCAAGCTATCCTTTCAGTGAATAGTAAATGGTTTCTGCATCACAAGTAGTCAGTTACAAAATACAATAAAATGTAGAAACAATGTCTTTTCAACAACAGAAATGTACCGTAACATAAAGCTAAGCAGCTTTTGAGTTGTAAGATCGGCACTTTCATCAATAATAATAGAGTAAGGGGAATTTTCAATTTCGAGAACCAAATTTTCTTGCAGAGAAGGGCATATAACGTTCTTAATAAGCATGGCATATTTTGTTCTATGGATCTTTACACTTTGTGAAGTAGTAGAAGTAGAACACTCTAACAGAGAAATAAGTTCCCCCAGATGATCAGCAATTTTAAGTTCCTGCCAATTTCTACAGGTTTGATCTCTTGGCACGATTTTGCAACCCTCTCCATCTGAACTTCATCGCAATGCTTTTTCGTTTTTGCACGATCTAACAAATCCTTTTTATGAGCTGTGAGTGTAGCGTGGAAATATCTGCAGAATGCTTCGGCCAGATGCGTCGGGTGTTAACCATTCTGAAAAGTGATGAAGAGATTTGTTACTCACTAACCATCAAAGATGAAAAAGAACATGTTTATAACCTAACCATTACGGCAAAACTGATCCACTGTGTCCGTGTACTGATGAGCGATTTACAAACATCTCAAGACTTCTGTTTATAATGACTTAATTTCTTAGGACTGTAGGAAAATCAGTTGTGGGTTACCAATGACACCTCATGTCTAGCTAGCAATATTGTACCGTATTTTTAAATGTACACTTTTCTGTTTGAGATGATGACAAAATAAATATCTCATGAGAGCATTTTGTAATGTGGTATTTAACATCTTTTAAGTATACTCAAATTGATTAAATTTCATATGTAACTTACCTTACAATACGGGAAATGTTTCCCACGTCTTTGTATACTTCTGTACGTATTTCTTCTTCTGTCTGGATGCCATTATATATTGCACCGGTACACATTCACAAAAAAGAATACATCACTCCACAGAATTATTAACACATCAAGCAAATAACATTACAACTGCATGAACAGCACAGTCACAGTGAAAACTGCTTCGAGTTACGCTCTGAGACTGTTACATTCACGTACTGCGGGGATTTTCCTCCTACATGACATTTTTTCGACAAAACAGACCAATGAACTATGTGCGAGACCCGAAGTCTCTGATTCCCCTCAACATGTACCAATAGGAATAAATGCTGCTGCGGTTATCGAGGAGAAGGAGATACAGAGAGAAAGTGAGAGATATGCATATTTGTAATGTTCTGATGTACAGTATCGGTAGTTTGTAGTTCTTATTAATTGAAAAAATCAGTAGATTTCATATAAATACACCTCTCCGCTGGTAGTCAACAGAAATGTAAAGAATAAGGTGGCTGTTTGGTTCATAAAAGAGACAAGAAGAGGGAATCCCGAGGCACGTGAAGGGATCGTAGATTAAGAGCAGCTAGAAGAGAAAATAATGACGTTGCGTGATTAACCGCAGTGTCTGAGACAGGCTGGCCAACAGTGAAAAATTAAACCTCAAGATAAATTTGACACACTAGCGGACCCAAGCATACTACAGCAATGAAATAAATAAATAAATAATTACAGAAATAAATTTAAAAAAATGTTATTCGCACAGCCCCTCAAAAAATAATTTTCCCCCTAAAATTCCCCCCGACTCTTTTATCCCCCCAACTTGCCCTCTAGGACGATTAAATCCCCATAATTTAGGGGGAAAACCCCCAAGTTGACCAATGGATTCTGGGCTGCGTCAAACACATCCTCATATAATCGTGTACAGTACCTTGCCCCTCCAACGTGTCAGAGTGTACACGTCGTGGCTAAGGGCTGACCAATCTGGAGTTATAGATCCCTCACACTTACAGATGACTACCCTCCATCGAACTCGTCCTTCGAAGTTACATCTTGAAAGCATGCATTGGGTTCATGTCTAGGACTGACGTAATCATCCTTCCTGAGCCCACGTCACAGAAGTGGCTAATCCAAATTCCCTATGTTATTGTTTACCTTCTGTTAATAGCTCCGATTTTCCCAAGTACAGTACTGTGCACCACAGTGGCGGCGCGTGACTTTTACAGTAAGGGAAGCACATATCATAAGCTAGGAAGATGTATAAAAAAATATAATAACTCACATTATCTTGTGCTATTTGAATGTTAATTCAATCTGCCTCTCCTTCTTGACGAATTCCTCTATGACAAAGCTGTAGAATTCTTCTTCATTCTTTGATGACTTCAATTTTAGTAACGTCTTCTCAATCGACAGTAGAGATAAGTTCGAGAGTCTCTGTTGTCCCTGTGTGTTTCTGCAGTAGGTGTGGATTCTCCGAAGTGCCGAAAATGAACGTTCGGCACTAGCACTGGACACTGGGATAGTTGAAATCAACGCACATAACTTAAACAGTTCAGAAAAGGCAGAAGATGACAATCCACTACTTTTTAAATAAAACAAAAGTTTTAGAACTCCCATCGTAAGATACTCATCGGAGGAATAAGCTACGCTGAGCTCGCTTCTGAGACGGGCGAAGTCAAAATGCTAACCGTAACTTTGTTTCAAAGAACAGAATGCTGCTTCAGGAAAACTTTTCTTCGTGTTCCTTAGATCAACTAACTGTAAAAATATTAATTTCTCGAGTGCTTGGAATCTAACTTCTAGTTGGCTGTGTATATTGTCATATATCTCGCAATATATGCGACGGTAGTGTGAATTTATGTCGCAGGTTTCATTTTGACGTAGCCTCTTCTTTGGCAGCTCGCAGCTCTCTTGACATTTGTTCCATACTCTTTCAAATTCATTTCTTTTTCCCTGAATGATACTTTTTGTTTCCCCTACTTTGGCAATACAGAAATTTACATCCAGTGCTTTCGTTTGAAGAATTTCAAAGAGAGAATCGGTTAAGCAAAATATCTCGCTGAAAACTAATAAAATGAAATTGAACTGGAATTCTGAGAGAACGCTGTTAAAACCTCGAGCTTCGTG
This sequence comes from Anabrus simplex, assembly GCF_040414725.1. NCBI lineage: Eukaryota > Metazoa > Arthropoda > Insecta > Orthoptera > Tettigoniidae > Anabrus > Anabrus simplex. The sequence goes on from NC_090269.1 coordinate 131,696,615, forward strand.
GTACGTTTGACTATCCCATTGCTCTGGATTATCAAGGATATTCTCGAACAACTGAACTAATTCTTCTTTTTGTTCACGAACTGTTTCAACAAGTCTTCCGTTGTAATTCCATCGTGTTGGATACACTTTAGGAAATCGTCTCTTGACTTCTTTATCTAATGCAGCAGTTCTCTTCGTCGAATTAGAAAAGAAAGAGGCCAAGCTACTCAGAGTCATGAAGAATATTTTACATTCCTTTATATTAGAAGTTGTCTGTGTAAGGACAAGGTTTAGTCTGTGAGCAAAACAATGTATGAATATAGCGTCGGGATATTTGTTTTTCACTCTTTTCTGTAAACCACTGAGGTCTCCCGACATCACTGCGGCTCCATCGTAACATTGAGCGACTAGTTTAGAACCACAGTTGAACTCGTCCATTATGTGGAACACGTGATCTGCAAGAGCAGGAGCACTGCGATCGGCGCTTACGTCGGTAAATCCAAAAAATCGCTCCTGTACTTCTCCATCAGCAGACGTGAACCTAACAACAGTTGAAAGTTGGGAATGGGCAGAAATATCAGTAGTTTCATCAATAATAATCGCCACGAATGGTGACTGTGATATTTCTTTCTTTATTTCGGTCAATAACACACTGGCTACTCCGTCAATTAAATCATTTTGTATTTGATGTGAAAGACCTGTGAACACCGTTGCTTTCTGCAAATGATTTGCCAGTGTGTCGTCATACTTGCTCAGCAGCGTTATGAGTTCTATATAATTTCCACGATTTAAGGAACTTTTATCTTCTGCATGCGCTCTGAAAGGAAGTTCTTGTCTTGCAAGATACATTACAACGTCAATCAGTCGTTGGATCACCTTTCTATTCTGTTTTACCAACTCGTTATGTTTTATTGTCTCCAGTTTACGCTGCTGATCGAGTTGCAAATCTATTCTGGTCGTTCCGAAAGTTGTTAACAGAATTTCAGCTCGGATATGTGTTTGTGATTGCTGATGACGCTGGGAAGCTTTAAGCAAGTTATTCATATCATCGAAGCCTACACTGTTCCACACCCCCTTTTCATTTGAAAATAGAACGCAAGGCCAACAGTAGAGTTTTGATGTTTTTTGACAACCACATAACCAGCCTATTTTTCCATACTGCTCTGTATTAAAGTGTCGAACACAACGTTTCGTTTTAGTTTTTACACCCGGTAAATCAGGCATTGGCCTGCTACCGGAAATTATATTACTCTTCTCCTGAAAAGCCCTCGAACTCATGCCCTGGATTAAGAGAGATTCTAATACGCATCCACATCCCCCACCGCTCTCCTCACTCGCGTCGACAGTTGCCATGCTTCAGAGACTCAAAGTGGGGAATGAACACAGTCAATGCATTCGCTTCTAAGCCGGCAGAATCGCAGTAGTTCCTTTAATTTACATGTGCGCACGTAAATTTGGTGTAATTTTCACAAATAACACAAAGTAAATTAAATGGTACAACTCACAGTACGATATTTCACTTCAGTTGGAAACACAAGCACAATTAAATCTTTTTCTCACAAGTTTTATCACAATTATCACATACAAATATTCTCGAACGGAATGAGTAGTCAGATGCATTCCCTTGGCTCGCCCCACGAAGCTTGCCGAACCCAAACGAATAATTACGAAGGGACCAGAGTGATGCCAAGGTCGAGTCTGGCAAGCCACTTGCTGACGAGCGGCCGTGATGTGAGTATCACGCGAGCTCATGGAGACAGACGTATGTTTGCAGCTCTCAACTGTCCATGCACACTGTCACGTTAAAATATAATTATATATTATACCAAACGACACAAAACTTAAAATAAATACTGGTTGCAATAACATGCTTAATTTTTTTCTTTGTGTAATATTTTTTAAGGGAATGACTCATTCCCTTCATTCCATTGAATAACCGCCCCTGGTGCACCATATTAAACAAGAACATCCACTACGAAAAAGTTTCCAGCTTTAAACTAGTGAAATGTATTTATTTACGGAACAAGATAATATTGGTTATATGATATATGTACTGTCATGACATCAAGAAGGATAGCGTCAAGTGGATGTCGCCGCTTGTGTTGGAGTGAGTCAGAGTGTTGTCTCCCGAATCTGAAAGAAGTTCAGAGAGAGAGACAAACAGTTGGCGATCGATAACGGACGGTACGCCGACACAAAACATCTCTCAGGAAGGATAGGTATTTATTGCTTTCAAGACGTAGACACACTGATCCTGTCACCACGTTCCGCCAGGATCTTCGGAAGGCCACGAGAGTGAATGTGACGGATCAGAACAGTGCGAAATCGGCTACTCAAAGGATTAAGGAAGCGTGTGCCAAAAGCTCCTCTTAACTACAATCTAGGGCAGCTCCTGTGAGGTAGGCTACAACTCATAGCTCATGACATCAGTGTATTCTCTCTTTTGACCAGGTCGCCGTAAGATTGCGTCCATACAACAGGAACATTAGAATCTGGAGAGGATCCGTACCAGTGTGAGATTGAAAAAACTCCTTCGTCCTTGAGCGCCATCAGCAAGATGTTTTGGGATTTTATTTATTTAATCGTATGGTGATTATAACTACAAATTTATAAGTCCATGTCCAAGTATTTCAGCCATTCTACAACACTTTCTGAAAGATGAAACAGGTTTGCTGGGGCTTCCGGAGTAGGCATGAAGAGGGCAGTACAGGATGACATGGTCCATGGTCTGCTCCTCTTCACTGCATTCACACATTGGAGAATCCATCCAACCCCACTTATGGCGTAAGAAATTGCAGCGTCCATGCCCAGTTCTCAGTCTGTTGAGGCGACACCATAGTTTTCTTGGGAGTTCGAATCCCTTCATTTTCTGGGTTGGATTTAGGTCATGAGCATTTGTTACAGATGTTGAAATTGACCACTCATCCCGCCAGCTCTCGTTTAGATTAAAATTATCCCTCAAGAGTCGGCCGGCGAGTATGCTGGTCTCCTAGATCGAAGTCGTCGTGGCGATGGGTAACAAACTTCCTGGTGAACTGGTAATGAGGAAGATGACCAGATCCTCTTTGCTTCTCTCAGCAGAGCTTTTTTTCTCCTCAGGTGGGGTGGTGGGATATGACTAAGTACGGGTAACCAGTGGCGAGGTGTTGACTTTACAGTACCAGTTATGCAGCTTAGTATCCACTTTATGCACATGTGCACTTTCCAGCCATACCGGGGCACAGTATTCCGCTGCAGAGTAGACAAGACTGATACCCGTTAATCGTAAGCAGTCAGCCGAGGCTCCCCAGGAATTGCCACAAAGCTTGTGTAGGATGTTATTCCTTGTAGCGATTTTGTGAGAGAGCTTGGTGAGATGTTCTTTGTAGCTCAGAGTTCTGTCCAGTGTGACTCCTAGATATTTCGGGAACGGGTTGTACTTTAGTTTTTCACCAAGGAATAAGACATATGGCTCATAGTTTGCGAGTCGGTTGCTGAGATGAAAACGTGAAACCTCGGTCTTAGAAGCACTTGGGATCAAATTACGGTCAGCCACAGGGATCAGTATTGGCCCTAGTTCTCTTCAACCTCTACATCCATGACTTACCACCAACCACAGCTACTAAGTTCATCTATGAAGACGTCATTGCACTGGTAGATCAAAGCAGAAATATTGAGGATGGAGAAGGTATTCTTTCAGCAGACTTCGATTTATGCCACTATTCCTTAATTTCTCCTAACGATCTTTTCGATATCAGTAATATCATTAAATAGTATCAATAACTCAAAAGTATCGATACTGAAAATTCGGCTTCTCGCTGTTTTGGTTTCCCAAAATAAATAAATAAATAAATAAATAAATAAATAAATAAATAAATAAATAAATAAATAAATAAATAAATCATCATCATCATCATCTGTTTACCCTCCAGGTTCGGTTTTTCCCTCGGACTTAGCGAGGGATCCCACCTCTATCGCCTCAAGGGCAGTGTCCTGGAGCTTCAGACTCTTGGTCGGGGATACAATTGGGGAGTATGACCAGTACCTCGCCCAGGCGGCCTTACCTGCTATGCTGAAGAGGGGCCTTGTGGAGGGATGGGAAGATTGGAAGGGATAGGCAAGGAAGATGGAAGGAAGCGGCCGTGGCCTTAAGTTAGGTACCATCCCGGCATTCGCCTGGAGGAGAAGTGGGAAACCACGGAAAACCACTTCCAGGATGGCTGAGGTGGGAATCGAACCCACCTCTACTCAGTTGACCTCCCGAGGCTGAGTGCACCCCGTTCCAGCCCCTCGTACCACTTTTCAAATTTCGTGGCAGAGCCGGGAATCGAACCCGGGCCTCCGAGGGTGGCAGCTAATCACGCTAACCACTACACCACAGAGGCGGACAAATAAATAAATAAATAAATAAATAAATAAATAAATAAATAAATAAATAAATAAATAAATAAATAAATAAATAAATAAATAAATAAATAAATAAATAAATAGAAAATAGCTCCACCGCTAGCACAGTGTCGAAGTACTTGACAAAAGTAAAGAGTTAAATGTTACTGTGTAATAAATAGTGCTCTAAACATGTCAAATTCCGAAGAAACATTTGGTCATGATTAGGGTCCGGATGTTTATGACATGTCATATTTTTAATTTATATTCTTTCCATGGAAAATACAAGTTAAGCATGATTTTATCTACTGTGCAATTATGCAATTTTCACGTGTCATACAAAGTCATATTTTGGCTCTTTTAACGTTTTTATCTTTTTCCCGTAATTGCTCATATTTTCGTATTTTTGTCACATTTTTATCTTTTTATTCTATTTTCGCATATCTGCTTGCAGTCGTCTCATAGACGGATTTTTCACATCTCCTAATTGTTGTCCGTAATTTCTTACAATCATCCTTCTTAGAAATATACATGTATGTGAATTAGGTGCGTAAGCTGTATAGAAAAGGACGGATGCGTATAAAGTGACAGAAAGATGAGCCTCAGTTGAACTCTAAATATTTCAAATGTGCCCCACTAACATGCTGCGATGTTGAGCGCTCTTTTTCCTCTTACAAGTCAATGTGGCGTGAAAGTAGAAGATCGTTCCCATTTGGAAACATTAAAATATATGTAATTTGCTATTGTAATTCTTTCTGATCATCCATCAAAATTTGACATTTATTTCATTCTGTGCAGAGGTGAAAGTTACCTCTGGATTGAGTAATTAAATATATTAAATTATAATAAAATTATTGCTTATTTATTATTATTGAATGTGTTCAGTATAATGGTAATTTAAACAACGGTGCGATTTTTAAGATTTCGAAAATGTGACTAAAAACTTTTGTCATATTTATTGTCATATTTTAATACATTCTTAGCTCATAAATATCCGGGTCGTAGTCATGATTTTTCACACAATATTTTGATTTTTATTTATTTTTATTTTCTTAATTATCTTGCTTTTCTTGGAACTGCCGTGATACCAAACTTAAAATCACTTAAACACTAGAGAACCCGAGCTCCTCAGCAGCATTCGTAATAAATAGGTGAGATAACGTGTCTTGACAGAAAATGCTCGATGCACTGCGCAGGTACTTTTTTTAAATGTTTACTTTCAGGATTTATATTACCTGTTAATTATGTGTCAGATGTCCGGTTCCATGGCTAAATGGTTAGCGTGCTGGCCTTTGGTCACAGGGGTCCCTGGTTCGATTCCTGGCAGGGTCGGGAATTTTAACCATCATTGGTTAATTTCTCTGGCATGGGGGCTGGGTGTATGTGCATTCATCATAATTTCATCCTCATCATGACGAGAAGGTTGCCCAAGGGTGTCAAATCGAAAGACCTGCACCTGGCGAGCCGAACATGTCCTCGGACATTACCGGCACTAAAAGCCATACGCAATTTCATGTGTCAAATGAATTTTTGTAGATTTCTTTAATGTGACGTTGATTGCTATTTTAAGAAAGATGTTGTAGTTCTAGAGTTATTGTTGTTTGTTTAGTTTAAAGTTTTTGTTTCAGATTTTTTTGTGGAGCTTTGTCCTTGTGGCAGGCCATATTGTGTGGGAACTAGCTGATTCTTTCAAAAACAGGTAAATGTTTATATTTACACCTTGCGCTATGGATATGATGTACACGATTCCTACTGTTACTAGGACTGTTGCCTATCAGTCTAGCGAACCCAAAGTGTGTGAATTCAACACTCATTTTGGAAATTTTCTTTCTCACCCCTTCTGACCTGCATGACGATAGAGGCTGAACTTCCACTTAAACGGCATTCATACTGTCACAGTTCATCTCAGTGACCCCAAAAAATACGGATTCGACACTAATATTGCTGGTTTTCGATGATTTTTACATGTCACTCCCTACCAACCCCCACTCGTAGGGGTGTCTTACCACCAAAGTATTTAGCTGCAGAGAGTTAGTCATCTGTGTATCAAATTCAGTTGAGAGCTATGATAGAAGATACGCTCACACGTACACATAATTTCGGTCATTTTGGACATTTTCTTTTTCACCCTACCTTCTTTCCCGATGCCGATGGTGGATGAAAATGAAATGAAAATCCACACCCTGTTTCCGGTCATTCGAATGCAATGAATGAAGCCTTATAGGAGGATAGGAATTGTGCCGGCTGCCGAAGCCTGTCGCACTTCTCTGGGGCAATGATTAATGAATGACAGATGAAATGATATTGGAGAGTGTTGCTGGAATGAAACATGGCAGGGAAAGCCGGAGTACCCGGAGAAAAATCTGTCTTGCCTCCCCTTTCTCCAGCACAAATTTCACAGATGAAATGATATTGGAGAGTGTTGCTGGAATGAAACATTGCAGGGAAAGCCGGAGTACCCGGAGAAACATCTGTCCTGCCTCCCCTTTGTCCAGCACAAATTTTACATGGAGTGGCCGGGATTTGAACCACGGAACCCAGCGGTGAGAGGCCAGCGCGCTGCCGCCTGAGCCACAGAGGCTCCTCGATGGTGGCTGAACTTGGTCTTAAATGCCTTCCGGAGTATCACTATTCATCTCGGTAACCCCGAAAACTATGGGTTCAATAATAATATAGATCGTTTTCGATTACTTTTACATGTCAGTTTCTCCCCACTCCACCCCTAGGGGTACTAGGTGTGCCTTACATTCCTGGTATTTCACTCCAGATGGTATTAAGTCATATGTGTACCAAGTTTGGTTGAGATTGCAGGTTTGCCTGTAGTCGCCGTGATTTTTAATCGTTTAGCTTCACCGACATTTTACGGCTCCTTGACTTTATGCAACCCACCAAGTAGAGAATGTATTGCGGGCTAGTCTAAAGGCCCCCATACACGATCAAACATTTTGCGCAAAAAAGGGTTTGTGCAACGTCTTGTTTGCACAAACTTTGGTACATGCACGTTGCGGTGGTTTGTGCAAATCTCATTTCATTTTTGAAATTCTCAGGAGAGGATGTCTGACACAGAAGCTGCTTGCGCCGCGATAATTTTTGCTGCTACTGAGTATGTTACGTTCTCTACGGTATGAAGTACGAAGGGTACACACTGCTTTGGGATCAATCTTCTACATCTTATCCACTAGTTTCTCACACGCTGCATCATTCATATTCCTATTCTTATACACCTCACTCTTCACTTTCTAACTCGTGATAAACCTGAGATTAACTTTCATCAGAATTCTTTATCAAAGATTTTTGTTGACGCCATACTAAACCGGACTCAGGTAGATACAGGAAAGGTCTTCACACGGCCAAATGTCGTCAAACACTGCCATAGACGTTCGAACCGCTTGTCAAACAGAGTGTGTTGCGCAGATTGCTTGATCGTGTATGGGGACCTTAAGCCTTCGCCTGCAATTATTAGAGCGATTATTTAACGATTTGATTTTATGATTTCTCAAAGTTGTCTGAACTTAGAGACCTATCAATGCCTCATGATTCACTGGCAGCTAATTCCTGAGAGAATAACACAAAATGAAGCAATGACGGACTGAGCAAATCTGTTTTCAAAAAATCTTTTTAATGCATGCCAGCCCCGCGGTGTAGGAGTAGCGTGCCTTCCTCTTACCCGGTGGTTCCAGGTTCGATTCCCGGCCAGGACAGGGATTTTATCTGCATCTGCTTTTTTTACTAGTTGCTTTACGTCGCACCGACACAGATAGGTCTTATGTCGACGATGGGACAAGGAAGGGCTAGGAGTGGGAAGGAAGCGGCCGTGGCCTTAATTACGGTACAGCCCCACCATTTGCCTGGTGTGAAAATGGGAAACCACGGAAAACCATTTTCAGGGCTGCCGAGAGTGGGATTCGAACCTACTATCTCCCGAATACTGGATACTGGCCGCACTTAAGCGACTGCAGCTATCGAGCTCGGTTATCTGCATCTGAGGGCTGATTCGAGGTCCACTCAGCCTACGAGATTACAATTGAGGAGCTATCTGACGGTGAGGTGGCGGCTCCGGTCTAGAAAGCCAAGAATAACGGCCGTGAGGATTCGTCATGCTGACCACAAGTCACCTCGTAATCTGCTGACCTTCGGGCTGAGCAGAGGTCGCTTGGTAGGCCACGGCCCTTCGGGGCTGTTCCGGCATGGAGTTTGGTTAACACCAAATCCCTGTAGTTTGAAAAAAAATATCGGGAGATATCGACCTTTGTTTTGATAATGCCTGCATATTATTCCGTAGCTGAATGGTCAGCGTTGAGGCCTTCGGTTCAGAGAGTCTCGGGTTCGATTCCCGGCCTTATCGGGGATTTTAATCGCGTCTGATTAATTCTTCTAGCTCGGACTGGGTGTTCGTGTTTGTTCCAACGCTCTTCTCGTAACAGACAGCACACTACCAACCACCACAGAAACACGCAATAGTGATTACATCTTTCCATATAGGATTGGCGTCAGGAAGGCCATACGGCCGTAATACAGGGCCAAATCCACATGTGTGACACAGTTCGTACCCGCGGTAGAAGGAGGAGGAGGAGGAGAAGAAGAAGAAGAAGAAGAAGAGAAGAAGAAGAAGGTTTTGTATTTCGATATTCCCATTATCGATATCGCATGTAATATTGATATTTTAGTATATCGAAACGTTCCTACCCGTAACCCCACCAGTATGCGGAAGAACGAAACAAGAAGAAAAAGAAGAAGAAGAAGATTGTCTGTTATTCAGACCTAAGATCCTCAAAGTCTGATGACATACAACGCCACTTCTGGGGACAGCCCACCTGCAATCCATGGAGACAATTTCATAATTCCTGCTCACAGAAAAAGTTCGTAACGTTTTGAAATTGCGAGCCCATAATATAAAGGTGGAATAAATTAATCTATACTAGCAGTTTCCGCTGGCTCCGCCCGCAATGTACAAAGTATGGTGTTGTTCGTAACTATCCTCACGGATGTATTTGCAAAGTTTCGAGTTAATGAAATAAAGCACATGATCTGCTGTGGTAATAGAATGTAACATTATGTCAACAAAACACTTGAAAATACATCACACAAAGAAATTGAATTAAACGTTCCTTGGAACAACACTACGCGCCGAACTGTTTAAAAGTCCTTCAAAGATCTTCGTCATGGAGACAAATGTACTCATAACTTTTCTCATAATCTACCAGTTTAAGTCAGTATTACCTCAAAAGAAAGCGCTTGAATCACTGAGTGTTTTTAGACCAAAACAAACCGCGTACCTTAATTAGAACGAAAGATATGATTGCTTCAATGAGCAAAAATGTTGAAGAAAAGACGTCAAATTGAATGTGCACTCATAACTTTCCTCAGAATCAACCGATTTGAATAGTTAAGAGCTGAAATGAGAGAACTTGATCCACTGAGTGTTCTTAGGCCAAAACGAACTCCGTACCTCAATCAGAGCTAAAGATATGATTGCTTCAAAGATACAAAAAAATGAAAAATCAAATAATTTAAGGAAGGCGGAAGTTAAGTGATTTATAGTACATGATGATAAATTTGTGCATGAATACCTTTCAGTTACAAACAGAATGAAGGAAATCGACCGGATAGAATGACCGGACTGACTGACTTTAGTTTTCATCAATTTTTTAAATATATAGATGTAAAGGAAGGTCAAGGATGAACATTTTATACATTAAAGGACCAAAGTTCGAATTCCACAATTGGGAACATGCATCATTTTCAAAAATATTTTTTTTGAAAAGTACACCAATGAAATAGTACGTAAACGTATTACATTGTGGTATGTTGCCTTGTTTTCTACCATTAAAAAAATATTTAATAGTGCCTTTCCGCAAGGCGAGTGAAACGGCCTCTGACGTAAGCGGCGCGCTGTGACGTCACGATCCAGTACCGCATGGAGCTCTACCAGCCGTTGTGCATCAGCCGTTGCTAAAAGCCGATTGTTTATTATTCATGATCGCGAATAACTTCGAAATGACAGAAGAAACGTTCAAAACAGCACAGTCAGACAATCTACCATGTGTAGATGTCATCATTCTTGAAAAATGTGACTTTTGTGGCCGCAGAAATTCGCGGATAAAAAGCAAGTTTGTAAGTGGCGTCTTTTATATACGTGCAATGTACTGTAACCCATAGTATTAGGATAACAACGAACCTGGATAGATATCACATCACTTTCAAAATTTCCTTCTAGACTGATTCCCCTATTAAAGAATAACATTACATTTTCGGGCTTTCAGCATTAGTAAAGTAAGAAATCGGATTTCAGCACTAACATAAATATATAGGTAGCATTATAGTACTAGTCCGCTTCTGTGGTGTAGTGGTTAATGTGTGCCACTCCCGGAGGCCCGGTTTCGATTCCCGGCTCTGCCATGAAATTTGAAAACAAATAGTACGAGGGCTGGAACGGGCTCTACTCAGCCTCGGGAGGTCAACTGAGTAGAACGGTTTCGAATCCCACCTCAGCCATCCTCGAAGTGGTTTTTCGTATTTTCCTACTTCTCCTCCAGGCACCTAAGGCCACGGCCGTTTCCTTCCCTCTTCTTTGTCTATCCCTTCCGATCCTCCTATCCTCCAACAAGGCCCCTGTTCAGCATAACAGGTGAGGCCGCCTGGGCGAGGTAATGGCCCTCCTCATCAGTTTCATCACCATACTCAAAGTCTCACGTTCCAGGACACTGCCCTTGAAGTGGTAGAGGTGAAATCCCTCGCTGAGTCCGAGAGAAAACCAACCCTGAAGGATAAACTGATTAAGAAAGAAAGAAAGAAGGAAAGAAAGAAAGATCATAGTACTATAGGGCTATAATCTATCATTCCAAAAAAAAAAAAAATTATGGTTGGGACAACTGGCCTACCCACTTCCGGGGCCCATGAAAGAGAATTAAATATCTTTGTGGAGGGAAAAAATTAAACATGATAAAGATAAATATGACTTCATCTAGTTTTCACAAGTCGGGCCGAGTGGTTCAGACGGTTGAGGTGCTGGCCTTCTGACCCCAACTTGGCAGGTTCGATCCTGGTTCAGTCCGGTGGTAGTTGAAGGTGCTCAAATACGTCAGCCTCGTGTCGGTAGATTTACTGGCACGTAAAAGAACTCCTGCAGGACTAAATTCCTGCACATCGGCGTCTCCCAAAAATCGTAGAAGTAGTTAGCGGGGCGTGAAGCCAATAACATTAATTACATTTGGCTTTTAACAAGCTGAGCATATCAGGAAAGAAAAGTGTCCTGGTGACATTTTAGTCGCTCAATACAGGAATGTCTTTGGGTGCTGTGACTTTTACTTTTTTTTTTTTTGCTGTTTGCTTTACCTCACACCGTCACATATAGGTCTTATGGCGACAATGGGACAGGAAAGGCCTAGGAATGGGAACAAAGCGGCCGTGGCCTTAGGTACAGCCTCAGCATTTGCCTGGTGTGAAAATGGGAAACCACGGAAAACCATCTTCAGGGCTGCCGGCAGTGGGGTTCAAAACCCACTATCTCCCGGATGCGAGCTCACACCTGCGCGCTCCTAACCGCACGGCCAACTCGCGCGGTATTTTTACCTTTCGGTTTATTGACTTGGCTTGTATAACCTAAAACTTAGGCTAAGTTGGATAATATTTTAAACACCTACATCACTATTTTCACCTGTGTGCAATTATGTTATTTATTTCATTAATATTATGATAATTATTATAATTGAGCATTGTTAACTTATAAGACCCCAACAGACAAGCATTGGGTTTGTGTAGAGTTATACATTTATTAAATTCACGTTGTTTCCTTTCATGATGTACACGCCTATTCTTTGTTAGATTATACAGTATTTAGATATAGCCTAAATTTCTTTACCAATTAAGCTCTTCAATAAAGACCTACATAACTGTCCCATGCCAAGATATATTGGTAGAATTAGAGCTGTCAAAATGGTTCATAACCCCTTTGATTTATTATCTTGAGATGGATCACCCAAAACATAGGTTAGGTTTGGAGAATACTTTAATAATCAGCATTATTTAATGCACTGTTTATTACTTTCATATAATCCAAGATGTAATTGAAGCATTTAAATAAAGCATCATACATTAAAATTTAAAGTTTTACCACTAGAACAGCTGACATGGAAAAGTGATTTGAAAATTCAAACAAATTCATCTTACGTTAAAATCTTAAACTATAGACTTTTCCGATATATCACCAGCATTTCTCCGGCTCGCCAAAATCCATTTCTCCCTAGTTTTAGCTTCTTTGGAATATTTATAAACAATTTGTTTGGGATGGTATGCGATGTACTGTTGCACATCGGAACTATACACCATTTATAAGTTTTCAGCCTCACTGTCTGTGCAGGATTCATTTTAAGTTTAAAATATACCACTCAGATTATTATCCAATGTATAGACCTCGAATTTAACCATACCAGACACTAACATAAAGTGGAAATACGCGAAGTGTATCCTGCTTCTCACAGCACACTATGTGTTATTTCGTCTGCTAATTCAGTCAACCTGTACGATGACGTCAGACCAATGAGATCGCGTACTTGCGTGACGTGACATTTTCGTAGATTTTTATCATGTTTGGATTTATTATTTGTATATTCTGATCACATTTTTGAATTCTGCATGAAATTTTGAATCAGATTAGCATATTTTTAATTAAAACCCCGGATCATGCATGTTCCCTATTAACTATTTCGTTCGACATGTATTGTTCCCGTGTAATATACGCTGACGCAAATTGAGCCGGAATGTTCTTGAAGTCGAGTAACGGACACGTGTTAGTTTGTTCTGTGCAAGGTGAGCTTAATGCGCACTTCAGTTGTATATCATACGTGCTGTTCGTGTGAGACACTGGCGTTCTGAAAGATAAAAACCTTGGGGACATATTTACTGCTCGAAACACAAAGCTTAACATACAAGAATTACCACTGTATGACGAGGTTTTACAATGGAGTCGGAGACGCAACTTGCTACAATATTCTCACAAACTAACAACGCTATAACATGAATATCGTTGTCAGAATAACTCTTAAACTGTGCTGATTTTTTGAAATATAATTCTTAACTGGCGTTCCTTCAATAAATATTGGATTAGGATAAATTAGAAAATGAGTTTAATTATGCAGTTACGCTATATGAAACGCAATTACATGGCTGACTCAACACTATTTTACGAGTGCCTGGCGATAAGCCAGTCGGCATTTTACCGAGGGCCGTGAATTTCGCCATTAAGACTGATGACTATTTGTTTGTGTCCGCCTCTGTGGTGTAGTGGTTAGTGTGATTAGCTGCCACCCCCAGAGGCCCGGGTTCTATTCCCGACTCTGCCACGAAGTTTGAAAAGGAGTACGAGGGCTGGAAAGGGGTCCACTCAGCCTCGGAAGGTCAACTGAATAGAGGTGGGTTCGATTCCCACTTCAGCTATCCTGGAAGTGGTTTTCCGTGGTTTTTCACTTCTCCTCCAGGAAAATGCCGGGATGGTACCTAACTTAAGGGCACGGCCACTTCCTTCCCTCTTCCTTGTCTATCCCTTCCAATCTTCACATCCCCCGCAAGGCCCCTGTCCAGCATAGCAGGTGAGGCCGCCTGGGCGAGGTACTGGTCCTCCTTCGCATTTTTTCCCAGACCCAAAGTCCCACGCTCCAGGATACTGCCCTTGAGGCGGTAGAGGTGCGATCCCTCGCTGAGTCCTAGGGAAAAAGCAACCCTGGATGGTAAACAGATTAAGAAGGAAGAAAGAAAGAAAAGAAAGAAAGAAAGTAAGGATGTAAAGCAGAGGGCGTATAAATCTCTGGTAAGACCCCAACTAGAGTATGGTTCCAGTGTATGGCACCCTCACCAGGATTACTTGATTCGAGAACTGGAAAAATCCAAATAAAAGCAGCTCGATTTGTTCTGGGCGATTTCCGATAAAAGAGTAGCATTACGAAAATGTTGCAAAGCTTGGGCTGGGAAGACTGGGGAGAAAGGAGACGAGCTGCTCGACTAAGTGGTATGTTCCGCACTGTCAGTGGAGAGATGGCGTGGAATGACATTAATAGAAGAGTGGTGTGTTTGAAAGTACGAAAGATCACAATAGGAAGAGAAACTTAGAAGGTATCTCGTCAAATGTTTGATCAGTACTGGGAAGACATTTTGCGAAGATAGAGACTGTTAGATCAGTCTACATGCAGTAAGAATTCACGGAAAGGGCTGAGAGATAACTTCACTTTAAAGGTATCATAAGTCAGGACAAGAGAGCTTTCTTTCCAAGCATCGGGCGACTTTGATTTGTAGGAGTGCATGAATGAATTCACCGTGTTACGAGGGCAAGTCAATAAGTATTTGCAGTTTTGCTCTACTTGTCTTTAGATTGGCTCTATGGCGTTGTGTGTTCACCAGCCGCTAGATGGCATGTCTACGTCTGTGGTAGGTTTCAGCGTTATCAGAAGAGTACAGCTAGCGCTGTTGCGACGTAGAAATGACCGCGCCACTCTTTGTTTGCAGCAGGGAGGAACAGCGTTCCCTAATCCGTTTCTTGTGGTCTGAGGGTGCACCAGGAGCGGAAATTCATAGAAGACTTTCAGCGCAATACGCGGACAATGTTTTGCCACAGCGAAGTGTTTACCAGTGGACTGAACAGTTCAAAAGGGGTCGCACGAACGTGAGGGATGAGGAAAGCTCCAGGACACTGCCCTTGAGCCGGTAGAGGTGGGATCCTTCTCTGTGTCCGAGGGAAAAACCGATCTGGAGGGTAAACAGCTAAAGAAGAAGAGGAAGAAGAAGAAGAAGAAGAAGAAGTTTTGTTATACCTAATGTATTATACTGTACGTACTGTCAAGAGTGTGTAAGTTAGTTTCTTTTACGAATTTCAATCATTAGGTAAGGTACACCGGGGTAAGTGTAAATTTGGGGGATGTGGAACCCATGGCTATTGTCGCATCGAGAATATATATGAAGTGGCGTTACTTGCGAGAATTTCATCTTGCTACTTTTGATAACACGCGGGAATTGCTGCATACCCAAAACTCTCGGCAGTAAAGCTGTAATACACTACTCTTTGGATGTGCGTCGTTTACACTCCTAGTGTGAGCTAGTGCGACATATGGTTTTATGATTGCTACGGCAAGAAGTGTAGAGATTTTTTTTAGGTTAAACCAGTAAGTATGATTTAAATAATATCTTAACATGCTGTAATAGTGTAGTAGATGAAATTTGGTTACTATGAGTGAAATAAGTATAGGTTCCTCTTGCCCCAGATTAAATTGTCACTGGGGTAAGTGCAACCCATTAGGTTCCACTTCCCCCATTAAGTTAGTAATCAAACCACTTGTTCCATTTGTTCCAGAAATGGTGCGTACATACGTTCGTAAAACTGAACCTCCATCATATTCCAAGGATGATCTGAAGATTGCTGTGAACTTAGTTAAAAGTGGACAATTAACATTATATAGGGCTGCAAAAACATACAAAATACCTAAACCAACATTATTTAAACATGTCAAAGGACAAAGAGGTGTTAAAAGTGCGACTATGGGTAGACCTACTGCTATCCCTTATGAAGAAGAGAAGATAATTGCTGATGGTATCAAAACAATGGAGAAGTGGGGTTTTGGTCTCTCAAAAAGAGAAGTTTTAGACACCATAGGACGCTATGTAAATGAAAATAATATTGTGACCCCGTTCAAGAATGGAGTACCAGGTGACGATTATTTTAGCAGGTTCAAGAAGACATTTAATCTGAGCCAGAAGAAACCTCAAAGTGTAGAAGTAGCTAGAAAAAGAAGTATGGACCCTTTTGTCATTTCAACCTATTTTAAACTCCTGAAAGAAGTCACCGATGGCGTTCCTCCGTCGCAGATTTATAACACCGACGAAACCAGTTTCTGTTTGGACCCAAATAGAATCAAGGTCGTAGGTGAAAAAGGAACTGCTGCCCATAGAGTAACAAGTGGTCCCGGGAAAGAAAATATCACAGTGTTAATGGGAGGAAATGCTGCTGGAGGGAAACTGCCACCACTAATTGTATTCAAGGGGAAGAATGTATGGGACTCATGGATTGCAAAAGAAGGAGAAGAGTATCCTGGCATGACTTATGCAGCTACGAAAAATGGATGGATGGAAACTAACACATTCAATAACTTCTTTGAGAACAATTTCTTAAAGAATATTCCCTCTGAAAGACCAGTAATTTTGATCTATGATGGCCATAGTTCACACCTTGGTATCTCTCTTGTTCAAAGAGCTAAACAAGAGAATGTAGTGATATTGAAGTTACCACCACACACAAGCCATGTTCTCCAGCCAATGGATCTAAGTGTATTCAAGCCCTTGAAATTAAAGTGGGACAAAGAACTCATAAAATGGCAACGAAAAAATTATGGTTATAAGTTACCAAAATCAACGTTTGCATCCATCATATCGAGAATTTGGTCAGAACTAGATCCTACTATTCTACGGAGTGGATTTGAAAAGGCTGGGGTATTTCCATATTCCAGTGCAGTAATCCCGAAAGAAAGTTATGAACCGCAAGTCTATAGGAGATGGTTAGGTTTGCAACAAGGTCAAAGCAATGTAACTCATCAGTCATCAACAATTACCCTTGCAGAAGTTCTTCCATCTTTGACATCAGAAGTGTCATGTGAAGAAATTCCCCAAGCTCTGCCATTATCAGTATCTAATGATAAAACTCCCCCAGCTCGGCCATCAACATCGGATTCCAATGATATTGCTTCCCCAGTATCAACATCAAGCACACAAAGGGTCTCATTTGAAGAGTTGCTTCTAGAGCAAGTAAAACAAGCAGCAAGAGTCACTCATGGAAGAAAAAGAATCTGTGGAGGGGCAGAAGTTATCACGTCAGAGGAGGCATTTCTAAAGCTGAAAGAAAGTGAAAGGATAAAGTCTGAAAAGCAAGTGAAAAAACCCAAAAAGACAACAGTGAATCATGAGGAAAGTAGTGATGAAGATAATGCTGAAGAATGCACAAATGACTTGGACGATTTTGAACTGGAAGACGAGATCAAAGAAATGGATGATGAACATAACTTCACAAATGTAATGCAGAGAGATTTATCAACAGCGCAGGTGGGTGATTGGATTCTTACAAAATTTTGTCATAAGAAAAAAATCAAAATGTATGTTGGACAGCTGACGGAAAAGGAGCCATGTCTGGAAGTGAAATTTGCTCGAAGAATTCGCTCAACATCAACATTTCATTGGCCCAACATTGAGGACAAGAGTATAATTCAACCTGAGGAAATTTTTTTATATCTACCACCTCCAGCATTTGAGAAGCGAGGCACATTCAAATTTGATATCTCATTTGATTCTTATAATGTTGGTTAAATATATGAAATGTATGAAAATTAAGGAGAAATTACATTTCTATTAGTATTGTATGTCACATTGAATTATTTCCACTTACCCCATTGATATTTCTGTGATATATGGTACATTAACAGGCCTTAGGTTCCACTTTCCCCAAGCATCGGGGCAAGTGTAAACGCTGACCAAGATTTATGTTTTGCGTTCCAGAATGGAAACCATTAAAATATGTCTGCATTTTAATTCATCTGAACTTAGAGCATCCTTTTCTGAACCATTATATAGAATGTTAATAAAATTGAATGGCAAATCAATGTACACTTGCAAATAGAATGTCAACTATATAAATATGCGGTTCCACTTACCCCGGTGTACCTTATGTTATTCTGTTAATTAAACTAATTATAATCTAATTGAAATTGGTACCGGTACCAGGCAAATGCTGGGGCTGTACCTTAATTAAGGCCACGGCCGCTTCCTTCCCATTCCAAGACCTTTCCCGTCCCATCGTCGCCATAAGACCTACCTGTGTCGGTGCGACGTAAAGCAAAATAGCTTATTTTTGTGAAAAATCCCGTATTATTAGGCAAATGTCTCTTATTTCTTATATCAAAAAGTGGCAACCCTAATTGAAATAATGTAGTAAGAGAAAAGTTCGATAAAGTTCCAAGTAATTTATCATTTAAGAAAAGACTAGGTAGACATTTGATAGGGAATCTGCCATCTTGGTGACAGTTCTAAAGTCAGATCAGCGGTGAATAAATGACTGAGTGAAGGGCCATCAAAACTATAGCTCCCGTGGCCATACGTACGATGAATCTTCAAGCTTCAAGCTTTTCTTTTCTTTTTTGAATCCAACTGTCAACATCAATAGAAATATGCTGCAGTTAAAAATGACTGCCCTACTGCTGGCGCCTCCTGTAGCGATGTTTACCGTCTACTTCCCTCAAGGCCACGAACACTTCCTCGTCCTGTCCTGGTTAGCACTGCAGTGGCAGCTGCAGCGCGGTGCAGGCAGCTTCATTCAGATGGATCACCTTCAGAAGTAATGGAAACATGTACATTATTATTTTCCATCGAATGTAATGGTCTCTTCTGTCATTGAATTTCTGAGACAAATGTACTCTACGTTATGCAATATACAGTGGCACCTCGGGAGCTAAATTTTATTTCGTGTTACCGAAATTTCGAACAAATAGGCTATAGCACCACGATAGCTCATAATTGAATAATATGTATCTACGGGCTTATACTGAATACATTATTTTTCAACAGTACCGTACTTAAAAATATACAAACAAACTCTATTTTACTTTATCACTTTAATTATAACCCTTATTATAGCACATTTTTAGAAGACAGGATACAGTACACACAGTAGTGAAACAAGAAACATACCTCAGTTAACACCTTTGGAAAAAATCCGTTAGTCTCTTCTGTTTGTTACTGTTAACCTCACCTCCCTTCACGTTGAAACTTCTCGTCAATACCACGCAGCCGAGATTCGAAACGGAGCTTGTCATCAACGACTTCGGGGGTTGCTTTCGTACGTGACCGGTAATAATAATGAATTCACACCCGAGAAACAGCGAGGCTTCGCCGATTTTTCGATCACTAGAAGTTTTAGTTTTTCGGTTCCCGTCATATTAGCTCCCAGCATCACTGTAAACCTTTCTTTACTTGTTAACTTCCTCACAAACCATAAATGCCGTATTGCACAGTTAATGTTGTACAAAATTCGAGTTACAGAGTATTTTCTGCTTCAAGGGAGGAGAAGGTTTGCTTCGAGAAATTCGTGTAACCGAATTTCGAGTAATAGAGAAATAAATACACGCGAAAAATAGGAAAAACGACCGGGAAATTTAAGTTTCTTCGTGGTATTGAAAATTCGAGTAATGGAAGTTCGAGATATCGAGGTTCGACTGTAATGGAGTCTTCAGCGGCGAGCCCGTTGATACTGTAAAATGCATTACGAATGTCAACGACATCGGCACCTCTAGGCAGGGCTGGTCAAGTGTATACGCGGGTATACTCCGTGTGCCTTCTGCTTAACTTCATTTAGAGGAGTATACCTTCTGATTTGTTGCGTATACTTTTTGCTTTGCTTTATTGATTTAACTTCCCTATTCTGCCACCAGTTATAACATTCCTATTTAAGCATTGCGCTCACGTAACATGTGTACCAGTTTCCTCTCAACGTCTGTTGAATAATATGCCAACTTGATATTTGTTTTCGAGAGTATTCCATCGAAATATCGAGCAAGTTGCTAGTATCAATCAATCAATCAATCAATCAATCAATCAATCAATCAATCAATCAATCAATCAATCAATCAATCAATCAATCAATCAATCAATCAATCAATTCTCTTGATAATTTATTCCAATCTCCTACTCCTCGTCCTATAAATTAATATTTACCCCAATTTGTCCTCTTGAATTCCAACTTTAGAAGGCTCCGTGGCTCAGGCGGCAGCGCGCCGGCCTCTAACCGCTGGGTTCCGTGGTTCAAATCCCGGTCACTCGATGCGAGATTTGAACTGGACAAAGCGGAGGCGGGACAGATTTTTCTCCGGGTACTCCGGTTTTCCCTGTCATCTTTCATTCCAGCAACACTCTCCAGTGTCTCCACTCTCTCATTTCATCTGTCAGTCATTAATCATTGCCACAAAGGAGTGCGACAGGCTTCGGCAGCAGGCACAATTCGTATCCTCGCCGCTAGATGGGGGCTTCATTCATTCCGCAATCAACGCACCGGGCGAGTTGGCAATGCGGTTAGGGGTGCGCGGCTGTGAGCTTGCATCCGGGAGATAGTGGGTTCGAACCCCACTGTCGGCAGCCTCGAAGATGGTTTTCTGTGGTTTTTCCATTTTCACTCCAGACAAATGCTGGGGCTGTACCTTAATTAAGGCCACGGCCGCTTCCGTCCCATTCCTAGGCCTTTCATATCCCATCGTCGCCTTAAGACCTATCTGTGTCGGTGCGACGTAAAGCAAATAGCAAACAAAAGAAAAATAATCAACGAAAGAAATTTAGCGTCGATGGTTTTACGTCGACAAAAAACTGGCACCGTAACTAGGCAACCAATGTACGTCATATGGATGAAAGAACGACGCCATTTTGGTGGACGGAAAGGCATGTTTTTGGAAGATACTGGTAGAGCTTTAAGGAAAGGCTATAAACAAACCAATGGCGAATAATTTTCACGGGAGAACATTAATTAAAAGTCTGACAACTGCGGAAGGAAGAAAAAATTATTTCTGTCTTTGTATCTCGCCTGTGGGTGAAGTGAAAGGATGCATTATCTACACCCCCTTCATGTCGTAAAAGGCTCCAAAAAATCTGTACTCGCTCTTTCGTCTTCTAAGTCCGTAAACATATCCATGATTCTGTGTTTTTGCGTGTAGCGGATTCGTATACTCATGTTCATTAAAAAAAAAAAAAACAGAACACCTTGAAAGACTAGAGATAGGAAGTTCATATTCACAGGCCATGTTCATTAGTATGTTCTGCAGAAACGATTAGCATTTCAGTCACCTAGGTTCAGCTTGTGTCCTGTTGCCTAGTAGGCACTGGGTCCTCCCTGGGCACTGATAACTTGATCCATTCTGGTTGGCATCGACGCGTATAAGGCACGAATGGCGTCCTGGGATATAGCCATCCATGCTGCATTCACCTGATTCCAGGATTCATCTTTGGTGGTTGGCATTGGGTCACAGCGCCGCATCCGTCGTTTCACCATATCCCACACATTTTGGACTGGCGACAAGTCCGGTGATCGGGCGGACCAGGGAAACAGTCTGACATCCTGTGGCAACAAGAAGGCAGGTGTTCGTGCCGCAACATGTGGTCGCACATTGTCTTGCTGAAATATGGCGTCTGGGGTGTCGTGCAGAAAAGGTATGGCTACGGGTCCCAGGATGTCATCCTCGTAGGTCAAACTGACCACAGGGCCATGGACATGCACCAATGTGATTTGTGGTTGGACCCAATACACCCCACATCATAAGCCTTGAGTTGGCGCTGTATGTCTTGTGCAAATGCAGTCAATGTGATGCCTCCCCCCCCCCCCCTGCGGCCATCATTTTCAAACAAACAGAACCTGGATCCGTCCGAAAACACTATCTGCTGCCATTTCTGTAGCCAGTGACATCGTCCCATACACCATGGCACTCTAGCATGTTTATGCACTCTAGTCAAAGGTAGGCGGAGAAGTGGACGACTCGCCGGTAACCCAGACCGTAATAAACGGCAACGGACTGTCACTCCTGATAGTGTATGATGTGTTACACTGTTCCACTGTTGCGCCAGAGCCGAGGAGGACGCAGACCAGTCCTGCAATGCCATTCGGATGAGATGTCGATCTTCTCGGGGGGGAGGTCTGGGGAGTGAGACCAGACCCATCTCGTCGTGTTCTATGGCCTTCTGTGAATCATTCTGTACACACCCGTTGCGCTGCCGACACATTCCGTCCCACATGAACAGCAATTTCCCGGATGCATGCACCGTGTTCTCTCATGCCAATAATGCGCCCTCTTTCAAACACACTCATTTGACGGTGCGGTTCTCGCATTTGTCTGCGATGCATGCTGCATCTCTGCTCAAGTCACACTGATCCATTAACTTCGGTTTATAGCGACATCGAGAGCCGCAGGGACATTTTACCAGTCGATGGTAGTGCGCAGAGATATCGATGTGGACCGTGAATCTGAGGGCCGACTTAGTTCAAATGCTAATCATTTCTTCAGAACATACTAATGTACATGTCGTATGAATATGAACTTCCTATCTCGAGTCATTCAAGGTGTCCTGGTTTTTACGAACATGAGTGTACGTAGGCCTATATATTTTCTCTTCCTGTGTTCTTGCAACTTTCTTCATCCAGCTCGTGATATAATCCCAGATCCTTTCATTATAACTTTACGCACTCACGTGTTGTAACAATAACTACCATCATTACCACGTCCCTAAAGTAAAGAATAATTGAGGACCAATGATGGAAAACGATGAATGTGCCAGAGTAAACGCCAATAATAGAGTTCCCGAGCACAGTGGCACTTTCATCCTTCTCTACCGAAGGAGACGAGGAATTAATGATTACCTACGGCCTTTGAAGTGCAAGTATACTACATCCAATACATTTCGTATAATTACACGACAATATTTAGCTTCTATAAATGTCATTTCTAAATTAAGTGGCTCAGAAATTAGGAAATACATGGGTGATAGTACACTGACACAATGGACAACACAGAAGAATTGCAGCGTGAGAAGCTGGCACATTCAACCTTCCCCACCAAACTCACCTGGGCACACTGGACTGTGGCTCTATCTGTTGAACTTTCTACCAACTAAACTAATGACCTCAGGCACGTGCACAAGTTACCACCATATGGGGCATGACAAATACATCCCCGTATTACAAAGACTCACATTTTTCAGATTTCGGCACTTTCACCATTTTCCATCTTTGGTCCTCAATTAACGTTCCTTTTTATAAACAGCATTACTTTGGAAGGACAAGGTGAACATTTAGGGACACTTTCAATAAATCTTTAGGAATTTCATTCTCAACAGTTGAAATGCCTGACTGTATTCTTGATATTTTTCTATACAAAAATATAATCTTTACATCGGTCCGTTTTCAGACCAATTTGCCTTTACGGGAGTGAAAGCTGGGAGGACCAAGGATATCTTATTCATAAGTTAGAAATAACATAAGTAACATACCTGAAAGTACCGAGAATGATTGCTGGTACAAACAGTTGGGAACAGTGGCAGGAGATTATTCGGAATGGGGATATAAAGGATAAATTAGGAATGCACTCGATTGATGAAGCTGTACGCATAAACCGGCTTCGGTGGTGGGGTCATGTGAGGGGAATGGAGGAGGATAGGTTACCTAGGAGAATAATGGACGCGGTTATGGAGGGTAAGAGACATAGAGGAAGACTAAAACGACGATGGTTAGACTATTTTTAACGATTTAAGAAGTCTGGAACTAACGCGGCCACAAAACTGGTTACAAATAGAGGATTGTGGCGACGTTTAGTAAATTCACATAAGCTTGCAGACTGAACACTGAAAGGCATAACGGTCTACAATGAAGATGTATGCATGTATGTATAATAATTAGATGCTGAATACATTTTACTATAGGAAACCTACAACATGTTTTCCAGTCAGTGACCGGGTCAGGGATGGAATGCGTGAAGTCCCCATCTAGCGGCGAGGATAGGAACTGTGCCGGCTGCCGAAGCCTGTCGCACTCCTCTGGGGCAATGATTAGTGAATGATACATGGAATGAAATGATATTGGAGAGTGTTGCTGGAATGGAAGATGACAAGGAAAACCGGAGTACCCGGAGAAAAACCTGTCCCGCCTCCGCTTTGTCCAGCACAAATCTCACATGGAGTGACCGGGATTTGAACCGCGGAAACCAGCAGTGAGAGGCAGACGCGCTGCCGCCTGAGCTACGGAGGTTATTTTAGTATACATGAAAGTTATTTTAAAACAAGATGATATACTATTTAAGTTCTTCCGAAAGGAAAATATTAAAAATAAAAGTGGCTACTCAGAGGCTGAATGAAGGTATACAGATCTATTTCCTCTAATGATTTCATTGTTTCCACACTTTCGAGCCTACTTGTGTCCTTCCTTGAGAAACTAGTGTTCCACATTTCGAAAGCTTTCCTCGTTATGGTATGAATATTTACGCTGTGTCTCCCCTCATTGAAGGAACGCTGTCTGCAGTCTGCTCTTGTGTGAGATGACAAAACCATGGCCCCATATGCAGCAGCATGGCACGCTTTGTTACTCGGCAACGCTCTCGTGATCTAAACAGAGACACGCAATACATACATACAGGTGGCCTCCTCGCCTATACACACACACGTTCAATTGTTTCTCGCCGTATGCATGTGTGTATACAGACCGGGGAACAGGAAGAACACCTATATCGCAGCTATTGCGATTGGAGTTTCCGGCCACTTGGCGTACGAACTGTACGGCCACTCATGAACCCACTCGACCGGAGAAAACCGAAGCACTGAATGATAGCATAAAGGTACGAAGGTGATTTTAATAGATAAGCTAACAAGATATCTAATTAATTATTTCCTTACAGGAGGGGGGTAACGAATGGTAACACGGGCCCCATCAAATAAAAACCCATGAATAAAACCAAACGAAACCCCATGGCGCAGCAGCCCCGAAGAGTCGTGGCTGCTCAGCCCGAAGGCAAACGCATGGCTTACTTGTGCCAGGCTCCTCACTTTTATCTATCCTATCCGACCTCCCTTGGTCAACTCTTGTTCTTTCCCGACCCCGACGCTATTAGGTTTGCGAGGGCTAGGGAGTCCTTCATTTTCACGCCCGTCGTGGCCCTTGTCTTCCTTTGGCCGATATCTTCATATTTCGAAGTGTCGGACCCCTTCCATTTTTCCCCTCTGATTAGTGTTATATAGAGGATGGTTGCCTAGTTGTACTTCCTCTTAAAACAATAATCACCACCACCACCACCACCACCGCAAACGCATGAATAACTAATACAGTTACAGCAGGAGGAAATAATGCATTGTATTGTCAATTTATACAACTAAACCCATGTCACTAACCCCTGAAGGGTCTTGGCCTACCAAGCGACCGCTGCTCAGCCCGAAGACCTGCAGATTACGAGGTATCGTGTGGTCAGCAAGACGAATCCTCTCGGCCACTATTTTTGGCTTTCTAGATCCCACCGTTAGATAGCTCCTCAATTCTAATCACGTAGGCTGAGTGGACCTCGAACCAGCCCTAACATCCAGGTAAAAATTCCTGACCTGGCCAGGAATCGAACCCGGGGCGTCCGCGTAAAGGACAGGCACGCTATCCCTACACCTCGGGGCCGGCATCAATTTACGTAAACAAAGGGATTATTCGTCTGCCTGTGTGGTGTAGTGGTTAGTGTGATTAGCAGCCACTCCTGGAGGCCCGAGGCACTGGAGGCTCTGCCACGAAATTTGAAAAGTGATACGAGGGCTGGAACGGGGTTCACTCAGCCTCGGGAAATCAGCTGGGTAGAGGGGTGTTCGATTCCTCCTCAGTCATTGTCGAAGTGCTTCGCCGTGGTTTCCCACTTCTTCTTCTTTTTTTTTGTTTTTGCTAGTTGCTTTACGTCGCACCGGCACAGATAGGTCTTATGGCGATGATGGGACAGGAAAGGGCTAGGAGTGGGAAGGAAGCGGCTGTGGCTTAATTAATGTACAGCCCCAGCATTTGCCTGGTGTGAAGATGGGAAACCACGGAAAACCATCTTCAGGGCTGCCGACAGTGGGGTTCGAACCCACTATCTCCCGAATAATGGATACTGGCCGCACTTAAGCGACTGCAGCTATCGAGCTCGGTTTTCCCACTTCTCCTCCATACAAATGCCTGGATGGTGCCTAACTTAAGGCCATGGACTCTTCCTTCCCTCTTCCTTGTCTGTCCCTTCCAATAGTCCCATCCCCCTCCCCCACATGGTCCCTGTTCAGCATAGCAATTGAGGAGGCCTGGACGAGGTACTGGTCCTCCTTCTCAGTTTTATCCTCCGACCCACAGTTTCACTCTCCAGGACACTGCCCTTGAGCCGGTAGAGGTGGGATCCCTCATTGAGTCCGAGGGACTGGAGGGTAAGCGGATTAAGACAGACAGACAGACAGACAGACAGACAGACAGACAGACAGAAAAGAAACAAGTTAATTAACATTATAAAATAATCATTAAGTACCTGCTGTTTGTTGTACTCTAGTGAAACTGGACCTTGCGGCGTGATGAGAAGGTATTGATGGCATCACTGACATCACATTCGATACTGACGAGGCAGAGTTCACTGAGTCTGTCTTGGGTCATCGAATTTCGTAGATAGTCTTATATCAGTTTTAGTTTTGAAAAAAAAAAAACGATCTTCCAGCCGAAGAAACGGTAGCAGGAATAATAAAAAATCAGGTCAAACGCCGTGCACAAGTCTGGAACGCTAGCAGCTACGATTGAATTACTTTTTACTACTGGCCTTGTTAAGTCAGCTACAGAGGTTAATGAGGCTATTGTCCTTTTCTGAGAGCGTTTCTAAAACCTACTACCTGATATGGGAAATTACTGGACAAATCTTCGTCATATTCATTTTGAAGAAGCACAGCTGTCTTGTTAATCTCTTCGTCGGAACCAGAATTTAGAAATGTTGGGAAAGTAATTTTGTATAACTGGTTAACATTATGCATACCCTTAAATCGGTTTTTACTTGGTCTACAATAATGTCTAAACAGCATTAGTTCTGAAGTATATTTTTTGTTCTACTAGCCGCTCATCCTGATACAAGTCATCAAACTGTCTTTTCACTTTTCGAATTATTTTCTTTCTTCTTTCTTTATCTGTTTACCCTCCAGGGTTGTTTTTTTCCTCGAACTCAGCGAGGGATCCCACCTCTACCGCCCCGAGGGCAGTGTCCTGGAGAGTGAGACGTTTGGTTGTGGATAAAACTGGGGAGGAGGACCAGTACGTCGCCCAGGTACCTTCAAATGCTATGCCGAACAGGGGTCTTGTGATGGCATGGGAAGGTTGGAAGGGATAGACAAGGAAGAGGGAAGGAAGCGGCCGTGGCCTTAAGTTAGTTACCATCCCGGTATTTGTCTGGAGAAGAAGTAGGAAGCAACAGCAAACCATCTCCTCTACTCAGTTGACCTCGCGAGGCTGAGTGGACCCCGTTCCAACCCTTGTACCATTTTTCAAATTTCGTGGCAGAGCCGAGAATCGAACCCTGGCCTCCGGGGGTGGCAGCTAATCACGCTAAACACTACACCACAAAGGCGGACTTCGAATTATTTCATTTTCAAATTGTGGTGGAATGCCCCAACTATTTACCAAAAATGTAGCTGATGACATTGCTTCTTATAGGCCTACCTTATTTCGGTAGCGAGATGAATAAGCATGCTTTATCAAGGTGTACATTTTCCGACAGTAACATCTGTGATGCTAAATTAGTACGTTCTAGAATCTTCATTTTCAACACTATATGGACTATGAATTCAAATTTATCTAATTGTGTTTCTTTGAAACAAACAGCTTGTTCTATTTCTTTTTCTTAGACATCAATATTATTTTTGACAGAGTTTTAAGTTCGTCGGCATAATCATAACGCAGGGCTTTAATAAACTGGTATTTTGAAGACCAACGTGTTGGGCGAATTTTTTAAAGGTATACGAAGATAGCAATGTTCTATCTACTTACTTACTTATCCGGCGCTACAGCCCTGTGTGAGCCTTGGCCTCTTCTACGATAGTCCGCCATCTACTTCGATCCTGAGCAGCTGCTCTCCATGGGCGGATGTTCATTGCCCTCAGGTCGGCATCAACTTCATCGCTCCATCTATTACGGGGCCTTCCTTGTCGCCGTCTTTTATCTACTCGGGATTTAACTACTTTTCTTGGCATTCGATCTTCCTCCATTCTTTCCACATGGCCAAGCCATCGCAGTCTCTGTGCCTTAATAAATCTAACTATATCCTCCTGATCTAATATGTTCTGTACTTCAACATTCGTCCTTATCCTCCAACCATTCTGGTCTTGAATTGGGCCATATATTCGTCTAATAATCTTTCTTTCAAATATTCTTAATTTATTTGCATCATCAACTAAAAGGTTCCAGGCTTCTGAGCCATATGTCACTACAGGTCTAATAAGGGTCTTATATATTTTGAATTTTGTAGGTTTAGACAATAGACGAGATTTAAATAATGTAAGATTTGCATAATAGGCCCTGTTTCCAGCTATTATTCTACGATGTATCTCCTCACTTATTCTGTTATTGTTTGTCAACATGGTTTCCAAATACTCAAAACTTCGTACATTCTCAAAATTATGCCCATTTATTGTCAGATTATCTTGACTTCTTCTGCCCTCTATAACAGTCACATGCATATACTTGGATTTACTGTCATTCACCTCCAATCCCATCCGTTCTCCTGCTTCCGCCATTTCAAGAAACATTTCCTTCAAATATCTATCATTCCTGGCCATTAACACTACATCATCTGCATCCGCACAAATTTGTTTAGGTTTATATACAATATTTCCGGTATTCATTATTTTTTCAAGGACTTGGTTAATTGCCAGACTAAACAAAGTAGCCGAGAGTGCAAGATAGCAATGTTCCCATCTTTTAATACTCTGTCTGAAAGAACATTTCCACTTTGTCATGAAAGGACCTAACTTCTTGAATTTCACATGTAGCATCGTTAAGTACTAGATTTAAATTATGCGTTATACAACGCACCTATTTTGCAGTTTTTTTGTAGCTTAGACACTTTCAAACAGAACAAATACTACCTAGGCCACCATAGCTCAGTGGTAGGGCAACCGACGCGAAAGTGAGAGGTTGTGGGTTCCGATCCCATTGGTATCCGGGTGGCCGTTTTTTCAGTACTTTACATCTCTTCAACACGTACTACACCTAATAGGTTGAAAGTCGATTTCGATTACAATGCGGTCGTGAAAATTCATTAGTAGGGTTTTCTCTGTTAGTTCCTGGGTCAAATGCTGCTGTGGAGCGTGTTTTCTTTCTAGTGAACTCTTTGTGGTCAGATGAAAAAAAAAAAAAAAACACAGAATGAAAATTACAACAGTGAAGGCCTTGCTCATTGTCAAAACACATTTCAATGGGAGTATCATGTGCTGACTTTTATGACAAAATATCAGAAAAAAACCCCACTTCTTCATAAAATGTATAAAAGTGAAACGTACGGGTTTGAGGCATCTACTTTTGTGGAATAAATAATCTATATCAGTCTGTAGAACAAATTTAACCCTTAATTTACGTTAGAGGTCGCGTGGAACTGTTTTTCTTGCATATTATTTATTCTGGATGTTTAAAATCATTGTTTCATGTGTTGTAAAATGTTTATTTAATAGGAAGAGGAAAAAAATTTAGTATACATATGTATTACAAAGTTATAAGTTGTATGAAATACGAGTAATTCGATAAGCCTAAACTTAAAATGAATTTAAATTATCAGCAATAAATAAACTGGAATTTTTAATTCAATCCAAAATAAAGTGGATTTAGGCCATAAGATACAATATAAGCACACTTTTCAACAATAACATATGCACAGTGGCACACACACCAAAGTACATACATGCACAACAGGTTAACAGTCAGAACAAATCTGCTGAGCGTGCTGCAAGTAAAGCTAGTTCCTGCATTTTTTTACTGGGTATGTCCGTTTTCGGTCGGCCACACTTGTGACACCTTTGGCTCTTGGAGCCAGAACTTGCTTCTGTAGATGTTGTTTCTCCATGAAGTTCCTGGAAAAGACCTTGAATATCACATCTTAGTTCATTTGGTAAGCTTGTACACATTGCACGAACATGAAGGAAATCCTCAGACAGTTCTCGCGCCAATACTTTTAGAAATTGACGTCGTAGATTTAGGGCCTATACCAGCCTCATTTTGCTGCGATGAATAATCTGAGCATTTATCCCCGCCACGTTCAGCATGCCGTAAAACACAAGAATGGGCCAGCTGTTAATTTTCCTCGCCACATCGTAAGTACTGTTGAGTTGGTCAACTGCATCAGTACTAGACTTTGCTATTTTAGATTTTTTCTTCTGTCCTGTGGAAGAATCAATGTTGGCTCCTGATGCATCGCATAAATTATCAAAACATTCCTTCTCTTTCTTGGGATGTGGGAAACAAAGGTGCACTTGTCCTGAAAACCGAATTTACTGAAATGCGGCTCTCGTTACTTTGTTTCTACGAAGCAACTAGAAATTTCGCTCTTGTTCCTACAAGTGTGAGAGTATTTCTCAATAAGTCCTTCGTGAGTTCTACAATCGTGAACCAGTTGTCACGTTCCGTCCTATACCGGAAATGACAGAGCTGAGTCGTTTCACTACGTCTTTTGGCTTATTGCTGATATCAAAAGGACCAGTGGACTGTTTACCAACAAAATTAGCGGTGTAACATATTCTGGCATCTTCTTTCTTTCTTTCTTTCTTTCTTTCTTTCTTTCTTTCTTTCTTTCTTACGAGGAAACACATACATGTGTTTCACTCGGATTCGGTTGAAATTTGGTAGGAATATTCGTGGGAGGCAGTAGAATGTTAAGGTGAAAACTGCATGTCCCCAGCGCAAGTTTAAACGCCAAAATAGAACAAATAAATAGTCGTAAAATTAGAAGTGCCGCGGGAGTATCTGGATGTGGCGGAGAGGTAGGGAGGAGCGAAGCAGCGGACGTGAGCAGCTTATAGGCGGGCTGCTCGCTCGAGTGGAATGAATGACCACCCACCCCCACCCTGCCGACCACTCTTCTTTACTACACCGCACTTCGCACATACCTCGTATCTTCCCGATTAGAAACGTCAAAGCAGTTCAAGAGGTGCACATTGATTAGTCGTCCGATGAGACAACGTTCTTACAATGACAGGTAAAATCTGACGTTCTTATAGTCATTTTTAAGAATGGTGACTGTATATTTACTTTAACCATGTATGGTAATAATTTATTTTTTTACACCTAGATACAAAAAGAAAACGCCCACTACAGAAGTCATGCAATCCGTGGAATGTAGTAGTGTGCCTTCAGAATTGTTTTGCAGAGTGTGACAAAAAAGACACCCCATTTTCTGAAGATGAAAGGAATTTGGGATTGGAATTATATCCTAAGTAAATCAATGTATTTATATATATATTTACTTTTACGAGAAAAACAAGCGTTCACAGGAATTGCGTTCTTGTCTCCGTTTTACAGGTCTAATTGCCGACAGGGTTTTGGATACCGATATGACAGTGGAACTGGATGGCACATTGGATATGTCAGATGATGACTTTGATTTCGAGGAAGACAATATTGAAACACCGTTATTTGACCTCGTCTCCAAAAATGTTGCTCCTAACCCTGCATCCACAACAACGGCTGAACGATGCCTAATCCCAATAACTTATAAGAAGAAGGTAGTCGAATATTGCCGAAACAAAGGTGGGAAACAGAGGAGCTTCGCATCAGTGAAACACAGGTTTTGTAAATTAAAGTTCCGGCAAGAGCTTTACGGGTGGGAGCAACAACTGGAAAACGGTGGCACAATGGAAGAAAAAAATAAATTTGTTAGGGAGAAGACTCATCAAAAGTTCAAAGAAAGTAGACAACGAAACAAAATTGTTCACGATATAAATATTAAAAAAATGGGCCTTAAAGTACGCTCGTCTAGTTAACTACGACACGTTTCGAGCGTCTCATTCCTGGGTAATGAGTTTTAAAAAGAAATTCAAAATTGGATCAAGAAAAAATTGCAAATTCGTATCTAAAAATTACCAATTTGAACAAGAAGATACTAATTGTAACGCGACACTGTTTGTTGAAGAAGTGTAGCAGTTAATAGAAAGTCACGGCCCAGAGTGCGAGTTTAATACTGATCAGTCTGGTTTTCATGAAGAGTTCCATTCTGGCAGGACCCATAATGAACGAGGAGAAAAAGTCGTATTAGCGGAAGCACAATCTATGAATTCACTAACTCATAGCTACACAATACAGCCAATCATTTCGGCAGATGGACAACTCCTGCCGAAGTTGCTAGTGGTGTTGAAAGAAAAATGGCAAATTTGGTCCTAATATAGAAAAAAGCTATTTACCGCACCAAATGTGTACACTTTGCCTTCAAAGTCTGGAAAACTGACCAAAGAAGTTGTACAGAAATGGTTACGGGATGTTTATTGCGAGCTAGTACCAGAGTACAGTGTTATAGTTCTCGATTCCTGGACCGAACAGAAAGAAGAAAATATTTTAAATGCTAAAATTGGGAGCAAGAAAATCATTAATGTTCAAACAATTCCGAAAGGAGGAAAGTTATACGTATTTTGTACGATTTAACTTTGTTAAACTCGTTAGACATCAAGGTACATTTAAGGAACAACATTTTAAAAGTACAATCTTTGACCCACAACCAATTCTCCTCTCCGCGTTTTCGTAGCATGTGGCAGTACAGTTGGTACAAATGTGGCTATGTTAACAAGAAACCTTCACAATCTGTTAATCCAGTCGATTATTGTTTCAAAGAAGAGCCTTCCTATAAGCAATATAATACTTGTGAAAGCGACAACGCTGTAAGATGTGCATGGTGCACACATCTGTGCCTTGTGCACTTTTTTGTAAACAATCACTATTGCACTAATTACGAGTAACAAGAACTCGGGCGTGAATTCTTCAAACCTTATTGGCATCGTTGTTCAAACATCGTTCTTTGTATACTTGTTTCATGTGCTGTTTTCATACTTACGTTTTGCACATCTAATCGGGAAGTTAAGGGGAACGCGCTAACTATACGCTGCCTGGCTGCTGGCGCAGTTCGACACAGCCCGGTTGGCTCACGTCCGCTGCTTCGCTCCTCCCTACCTCTCCGCCAAACCCCGATACTCCCGCGGCACATCTAATTTTACGACTATTTATTTATTTATTTTTTTTTTTGCTATGGGCTTTACGTCGCACCGACACAGATAGGTCTTATGGCGACGATGGGATAGGAAAGACCTAGGAGTTGGAAGGAAGCGGCCGTGGCCTTAATTAAGGTACAGCCCCAGCATTTGCCTGGTGTGAAAATGGGAAACCACGGAAAACCATTTTCAGGGCTGCCGATAGCGGGATTCGAACCTACTATCTCCCGGATGCAAGCTCACAGCCGCGCGCCTCTACACGCACGGCCAACTCGCCCGGTCGACTATTTATTTGTTCTATTTTGGCGTTTAAACTTGCGCTGGGGAAATGCAGTTTTCACCTTAGCATTCTACTGCCTGTCACGAATATTCCTACCAAATTTCAACCGAATCCGAGTGAAACACATGTATGTGTTCTCTCGTTAGTCTGTTTACCTTCAGGGTTGGTTTCTCCCTCGGACCCAGCGAAGGATCCCACCTCCATCGGCTCAAGGGCAGTGTCCTGAAGCTTGAGACATTGGCTCAGGGGGGTACAACTGGGGAGGAGGACCAGTACCTCACCCAGGCTGCTTCACCTGCTATGCTGAACAGGGGCCTTGTGGGGAGATGGGAAGATAGATAAGGAAGAGGGAAGGGAGCGGCCGTGGCCTTTAAGTTAGGTACCATCCCGGCATTTGCCTGGAGGACAAGTGGAGAAACCACGTAAAACCACTTCGATGATGGCTGAGGTGGGAATCGAATATCCCACTACTCAGTTGACCTCCCGAGACTGAGTGGACCCCGTTCCAGCCCTCGTACCACTTTTCAAATTTCGTGGAAGAGCCGGGAATCGAACTCGGAGCCTCCGAGGATTACAGATAATCACACTAACCTCTACACCACAGAGGCGGACTACTCTAGCGTCTACGAGTACAAATATGTCAATACCGTACCGGTACTTGCTTGCTTTGCTCATTTCAGGCTTAGGATTTTAGGTGCAAATTTCATATGAAAAAAGAAGGTAAAACCGCTAAAATAAGGTAGGAAAGGGGCCAGAAAGGTGCTGTTTTACTAAACTAATTCAAAAAATCTCTCTTATATTCTAGGTTATTGAGTTACAAATAAATACATCAATTCATCACTCACCAGAAATAGGAAAACACAGGAAGCTGTTGTATTTCAAAACCTTGAGCATCTCTACATTTTTGAAAATAATTCTGTTTCTATTAGAAGATAGAACGTCTTTGTAGATGCTAAAGCTTCTTTCGACATCCACAAAATCAGTGGGACAAACTTCGTATTCACTCGGAATGGCAACTTTACACATGTGGCAAATTCCTCAACTTCCGGCTTCTTCCGAAGACTAGACGCAAGTTTGTCCTTGGCAAAGCCCTCTAACTGGTCCCGCACTGAAGTAAAAATATTCCACTGTTTTTCCTTTTCGGGATCTTGTTCTTCCTATTGTTTAATAGCTGCAATCAGGTACTTGTAATTATGGACACAAAATAATTCTGCCTGCAAATTATATATTTTTTTCCGGTAGCAGAAGTTGTTGGACCTTGGAGATCGCACCTATGTCAGCTGGATCCAATTAAAGCAGAAACTCTATAATCTTGTCAAAATTCTCACACAACATACCAGCACACTGAATCCACTATCCCCAGCGAGTAATGACTGGAAATTTGGAAGGGGCAAGCCAGTGATTACCTTGTAGACAACAACACGACTCGGACCTTTCCGTAGAATCTTCTTCATGGCAGAGATGAATTCATTTGGGATGTCGTATTCATTCCTTTTGGATTCGAAAACTCTGTGAAGGGCATGGACTATGTATGTCACATGCTTTAACTTAGGGAAGAAAGGTGCCAATTGGTTAATTGGTGAAACCATGTGTGGAGGCTGGTTCGTAACCACCAGAAGAAGCTTTTCAAACGCGATATTACTTGGCCACAACTTTTGACAGAACTCCATGATTGATTGTATTACTATCCTGGCGTTGGCTTTCTCCAGTTCATACATTTTAAACAACATGAGCTTAACTTTCTCCCCTCATAGGGTAAATGTTCAAAACGGATCGTTCAATTGAATCCGTAGTTTCACCCAACATGATTCCTAATAATCTAGAAGATTATTGAAAAGCTACAGTTTAAGACAAAATGAGGAAAAAAGGAAAATGGGAGGATCATCGGCACGGTTGAGAAAAAAAGATGCTGGCAATAACGACTTTCCATTTTGAATGGAATAGTCTTCGGGGGCATTATGAGAACTGAAGTATCACTGTGACAAACAATAAAAGCTTTAAACAAGGTTTACACTCAGCTGATTTTCAACAAATGGCAAAGATGATACGTAATTCCACGAGAGGCACGGGCTGATTTACTACCTTCTTCATGCCAAACCTCATGGTCTTAATACAGGTTCCATCTTGCGGCACTCGTAGATATTAATCTGCTGTACCACTTGACTTGCTACCTCTTCCATGGCATTGGTATGAGCGTTTACTACTTTCTCCATGAAAAATATAAATTTCGACTTTATTGACTCACTACTTTCCCCACTTCAACGCCTCAATTATCTTCTCATTAAATAATCATTCCCAACATTCTTTGGGGGTTTTAACGTGTTTTGCTGGGCCCTTCACGCCCGGTAAATGAGTAACGATATTGTGGCGTTGGCGGACAGTGTTTACACCACTGGGAAATTGTCACGTCCAATGAAACACTTACGTGATATGTCACTTACATCTTCTTCAGGGTCACTTATATCACCATTGTCAATGTCCTGTTCGGTGTCCGCATCTTCTTCACGGGTTTCTACAGGGTCTTCTTCTGATTCACCCCATTCTTCATCTTGTACATTTTGTTCACTTTCTACGTGAAACATATCGCGCACATCCGCGTCTTTAAACAGGTCTAACTCTCTTTTTCCATCCATTTTACATTTCAAGACACCAACAAAAAATAATAATATAAGGTATGAAAAATTAAACGGCTTTGCTGAGTCAAGGGTAGAACTGATTCTGTATAACAAGATCTTCATAAAAAGTGTACAAAACAGAGAGCAAGCTTATAGGGCGATAGTTTTAGATATTGTGAATACTTCCTTTTTTATGCAGCAATACAATCTTTGCTTTATTCCATGTTGCTCGGATTGAAGCATTGTATAAACAAAAAGTGAAGATTTTAGCCAAGTGGTTTACTGTTTCATCGCCTGTGAGCTTCAGAATTTCAATAGGAATGGGCCGGATATATTGCTGGAAGGGAGGATGACAGATGGACGAAGCTAGTGTCAGAATGGAGTCCAAGAGATCATCAGAGGCTTAGAGGAAGACCGCCAGAGAGATGGGGCAAAGATATCAAGAGAATAGCTGGTGCTACCTGGCAGAGAACTGCTCCAGACCGTTCCATCTGGAGAATTCTGCTAAAGACTTACCTGATTTCATCATGTAATGATAGAATTGGCTGATGATGATGATGATGATGATGAAACATTAGCGCAGAGATACTGATCTAAAAATCTTACCTTCAAGTAGCGGGATAGGTCGCGTGGCATCTGGCATACACCACAGGAGTGAACAGTGAAGTAATCCTCTCGCCAATAGTTAACAATAGCAACTAAACCAAAAAGAATGGCATAAGATGCATAAATAGGCTGTTACTTGAAAGTAGAGACAGCAAAAATATCATAACCCTATAGACCTCTCAATGAAATAGAAATTAGATGGCGCGCAACCTGTCTGGGGTTTTAAGAAGTCATTTTGGATTATTTGTATGCACGATACGAACATTAATTTTAAATGTTCACTAAATTTTATCAACAAAATTGTTGTCCCCCTTTTTTCGCAACTGTCCCAGCTTTTTCGTAACCTTTTTCGATGTCCCCTTTTTATAAACATTATGTGGCCAAAATCGGAAGAAGAAACGCCCACCAAACACACAGGTGACGCCATCCTTGAAAGAATCGATATAATTCAAGGATCAGCTGATATAATTGTTGACTCGTCCACATGTTGCACGCAGCAATCCCAGTAACTGTTTCACATGAATTGAAAACGGTTTCTGATAGTATGTTTCTATGTTGGTAGAGGTGGAGAACGGTAAGTAACTACATCCACTTCCCACATTACCGGTACTGTATTTTGAAGAAAGTAAACATAGGCTGTGGAATTCGACGTAGTACAAACTAAAGTTAATAATGTTATTTATGGTTATTATTTAAAAATCTTAGAACGTGGAAGAAAGGTGTGATTATCACCTCGGATTTTAAATTGCCTATAGGAAGTAATTCGTCGACAGGAGATTAAGTATGTTATTAAGTACTGAAAGAAGCTTCATTTTGAGCAGGGAGTGTACTCCATATGAAGTTCTAAGTGGCTCAGTCAACACTTGCACCTTCTTGCACTCCTTAATAATATACTGTAGTACGTATGTCGCTCACACTGGTTCACTGCGGAACTGAAGTGTTTTACAGCAACGTCACGAACGAAATGATGAATGAGTTCTGCATTTCTTTCAACCTAGTTTAAATGAAGACATTTTCTTAAACATCTACAATCATCATTATCATCATCATTTTACAGTTCCAGTTTCCCGGGTGCTATTGGTGAGCCTCTTCCACTTTGTCTTATTGAGATACGTTCTGTTGTTAACGGCGTCCTCTAGTGTCCTTCCGCGATCTGCAAGGCCCATGTTTACGATGTCTCCCCACCATCCGATTTTCTGCAACATGCCACTCCAAGATAACATAAGCTGTTCTTGTTGGCTCCATCCTCATTACATGCCCAAACCACCTCAGTATGGACATACTGACTCGACATTACAATGATATCTCAATTCCAGCTTCCTTTCTAACCATGTCATTCCTTAACTTGTCCAGTTTTGTTTTTTGAATTGCGGACCTCCGGAATTTTATGTCAGATGCCTGTAGCCTTGATGAGACCTTCTTAGTGAGGGTGCATGTTTCGATACCATAAGTTAAGATCGGTACGAAGTATCGGTTGAACATCATTAGCTTTGATTTTGTTGGTGCTTCGGGGTCTCAGGGGAGTGTTCGTAGTTGCTGGTAAACGTGAGAGCTCTTCTCTACTCTTTTTGCCACCTCCTTTGCGGCTAGTGTGTCTCAAGAAATTACACTGCCAAGGTATGTAAAGTTTTCCCACACTTTTCAGTGGATGGTTTCGTAGTGTGATGCTCGCTGGTCATTCCTCTCTGTTTATTGTCGTCACTACTGCTTTGGATTCGCTTATCTTGAGACTGAATTCCTGGAACTTAACCTTCCATCCATTGAGTCTCAACTGTATTTGTTCCTCGGTTTCTCCTCAGATCATAACATTATCAGCGAAAGCCATTGCATTTAATTCACCAGAGGTCTTCTTGATGTTCTTCAGTATGTCATCCATGATGGTGATAAACAATAATGGGGATAGCGCACTGCCTTGCTGGACTCCACTTTTGTCTGGAACCAGGTTGAATGTCCGTCACCAAATCGCACACAGCTGGTACAGTGCTCAAACAGCATCTGAACACTCCTCACCAGTCTCTCCGCTACCGTACATTCTTGTTTCTCAGGCATTCTCATGTTTTCTCTCTTGCGGTGCTGTCATATGACTTCTCAATATCCTGGAAAACCATGAACAAATCTTTGTCTTTTTCCCAATATTTCTGCATTAACATACGAACACTGAAGATTAGGTATGTTGTGGACCTGATAGACCTGAATCTATACTGTTTCGCTTCTAACTGTGGCTCTCACAATCTCCTAAGATCTCAAAAAATCTTAAGCCCATGAGAAACGACCGTCATTCCCTGGTAGTTGGATCATTTTCGGCGATTTTCTTTCTTGAATAAGGGGATGATGTCATCCTTGCTCCAGTCATCAGGTACCTTCTCACCCTTTCACACTGCATTGTGCATCCTGTGTAACTACTGTAAACCCTGGAGTCCTGCTGCTTTAATCATGCCCGTATTGATTTCGCCGATTCCTGGGGTTTTCTTTCACGGCAACTTCTTAAAAGCTGCTTCTGTTTCTGTCCATGTAATGGGAGGTTCCTCTGTGTTGGGTTCAACAGGTCGTTCCTTTGTTCTCTCATCTGATTCTGTCCTGTTCAATAAGTGATAAAAATTATTCCTCAGAACCTCTTTGATATCCTCTTCTTTCCTGACGATGTTTCCACTGGGATCCCCAGTTGCTTATATGGTTTCGACTGCACTCCTTTTGCTTTTGATAATGCTGGACAATAGTTTCTAATTGCCTCTACTCCCTTACTCCAGTTTTTGAGTAACATCTGTAAGTATGAAACATTGTAAATATTTAATATACATCAGGACGTCCATTTTCTAGGTAAATGGTGGAGTAACCAACATTCCCTGCTGTTAACATAGCAGCTTACCACCCCGACTAGCTCGAGTTTGATGCCCACTTTTGCCACTAATTTAAGACGAGCTTAAGGGCTTGGAAGAAGCCACACAAATGTTAGGTAACATAACTGACAAGGGAACAGTTCGCGTTGAACCAGATCGATTGCAAATGAAATTTGTTAGTGTGATCAATTAAAACAACATAAACGTAATGACAATATTTATTCTGCTGTTAAATAATATTTACCTACTTAAATACAGTACGGTAATTTGTTGCTGCATTAAGCAACTTGGTATAAGGAAAGCGTCGATTGCAATGCAACCTGGCAGAATGAATTAAGACAGAACACGCCCATTAGAACACGTCCACCGTTATAAAATACGTTGTCTACAGCATAAAGAAATGAGTTATTCTGAATAGAACTAGGGAAGTTTCGTTATTTGTGCTACTAAAATATGTTGATAGCATATATATTTACATAGATGGCCAAGATTTCTTGCGTCATATTATTTTGGCCTTCATTACAAACGATACAGATTATTGAGTAAAATTCTGTCCGTGTTGACAAAATCTCATTTTCAGTATAACGTATTTTATGTAACTTTAAAATAAGATGAGACCAATCTCACATAATCTCGGCAACCGCAGATTAATAATAATAATAATAATAATAATAATAATAATAATAATAATAATAATAATAATAATAGTAATAATGTTATTGGCTTTACGTCCCACTAACTACTTTTACGGTTTTCGGAGACACCGAAGTGTCGGAATTTAGTCCCGCAGGAGCTCTTTTACGTGCCAGTAAATCTACCGACACGAGGCTGTCCTATTGAGCACCTTCATATACCACCGGCCTGAGCCGGGATCGAACCTGTCAAGTTGGTGTCAGAAGGCCAGCACCTCAATCCTCTGACCACTCAGCTCGGAAAAAACACAGATTAGGGAGAGGGTATTGTTTATCGTAATAATTTTTTTTTGATACTTGCAATGATGAATAGTTTTGAACCATAAAACATACAGTAGTTGATAACGTGACTAACCGTCCCGCATTTTAAGGTATTTAGTAAATATCCCGCAATTGTTTCGTTTTCGGTCTGAATTAATTTTCGTGTTATTGCCATCGGTACGAATTTTCACAGTACGCTGCTCTTTTGTCGGAAATCGCCCAGAACAAATCGAGCTGCTTTTCTTTGGATTTTTCCAGTTCCTGAATCAAGTAATCCTGGTGATGGTCCCATACACTGGAACAATACTCTAGTTGGGGTCTCACCAGAGACAAATATGCTCTCTCCTTTACATCCTTACTACAACCCCTAATACCCTCATAACCATATGTAGAGATATGTACCCTTTATTTACAATCATATTTATGTGATTACCCCAATGAAGATCTTTCCTTATATTAATACATAGGTATTTACAATGATCCCCAAAGGGAACTTTCACCCCATCAACGCAGTAATTAAAACTGAGAGGACTTTTCTATTTGTGAAACTCACAACCTGACTTTTATCCCCCGTTCGTCATCATACCATTGCCTACTGTCCATCTCACAATATTATCGAGGTCATTTTGCAGTTGCTCACAATCATGTAACTTATTTATTACTCTGTACAGAATAACATCATCTGCGAAAAGCCTTATCTAGGATTCCACTTCTTTACACATATCATTGATATATATAAGAAAACATGAAGGTCCAATAATACTGCCTTGAGGAATTCCCCTCTTAATTATTGCAGGGTCAAATAAAGCTTCCTTCGCCTACTCTAATTCTCTGAAATCTATTTTCTACAAATATATCAACCCATTCAGTCACTCTTTTGTCTAGTCCAATTGCACTCATTTTTGCCAGTAGTCTCCCATGATCTACCCTATCAAATGCCTTAGACAGGTCAATAGCGATACAGTCCAATTGACCTCCTGAATCCAGGGTATCTGATATATCTTTCTGAAATCCTACAAGTTGCGCTTCAGTGGAATATTCCTAAACCCAAACTGCCTTCTATCAAACCAGTTGTTAATTTTGCAAACATGTCTTATATAATCAGAAAGAATGCTTTCCCAAAGCTTACATACAATACATGTCAAACTATCTGGCCTGTAATTTTCAGCTTTATGTCTATCACCCTTTCCTTTATATACACGGGCTACTATAGCAACTCTCCATTCATCTGGAAAAGTTCCTTCATCCCAACACATTGTCTTTAGTATATCCCCCGAAACCTTATCAATTCCAGCTGCTTTTCTAGTTTTCAACTTTTGTATTTTACTGTAAATGTCATTGCTGTCATAGGTAAATTTGAATACTTCTTTATTATTAGTCACCTCCTCTATCTGAACATTATCCTTGTAACCAACAATCTTTGAATACTGCTGACTGAATACTTCTGCCTTTTGAACATCCAGGCATACACACTCCCCTTGTTCATTAATGATTCCTGGAATGTTCTTCTTGGAACCTGTTTCTGCCTTAAAGTACCTATACATATTTTTCCATTTTTCACTAAAATTTGTACGGCCACTAATTATGCTTGTTTTTGCCATCAAATTGGGTCCCTCCCGCTAATTTGCTACATTTTCGCCATTTGTCCCAGGGCCGATGACCTTCGATGTTAGGCCCCTTAAAACAACAAGCAAGCCATTTGTCCCTGTCTAGGATGTCTCGAGGGTTGAGGTCCACAGCAAGTTATCAATCCACGGCTCTAGCGGTCTCCCTCGTGGTCGAGCCCACCTGAGTCAAGCTGGAGGTGCATTTTTATTACTGAATTATTGTTGTTTGGCATGATATGGTCATTCCACCGGAGTCGAGCCTGTCTCGCTTTCTCTACGACTGGGACCACACCAACGTTTCCTTAATAATGTTGAATAATAATAATTTTCCCGGGTGCATCCACATTCTCTTCAATAAGTTTACAATCGTACACAACTGAGTTTCGTTTTCAATTTTCCTCGTATCATCCTCATCCATAAATTTCTCTTTTACTTCCCTTGTTTCTAAATAATCTTCTCCCAGTTACTCAGCTATTATCAGCAATTAATTTCAACATTGTTGATTTTTTATGACAAAATGATTTATTACCACTAAATTCAGGAAAAAAAGATTTTACCAGATTTCATTGTCATCGGCGTGGTCTAACACAAACAGTTCCCGTGTGAGTAGAGAAGTGGCCATCCTAGAAGAAGTTTTCTGCTTCAACTCCAGGCAGGTTGTTACCCATCGTTTAGACTACGGTCATTTCCTTCCCAATACG
Organism: Anabrus simplex; assembly: GCF_040414725.1. Taxonomy (NCBI): domain Eukaryota; kingdom Metazoa; phylum Arthropoda; class Insecta; order Orthoptera; family Tettigoniidae; genus Anabrus; species Anabrus simplex. Next base: position 131,739,316 of record NC_090269.1, read on the forward strand.
AGCTCCACTCAATTACAAATACGTACAGCAGTATAGACACTACGTCGACAAGAGTAATAAAATAAATTATATTGTTTGTTTAACCTCACATACAGTATACTGCTATGATATTTAAGAGACATGGAGATGGATCGGAAGTTTGAACCGTTTGTGCATTCTACCGTCCCCGCGCGTCCGACTCGTTGGCTGAATGGTCAGCGTACTGGTCTTCAGTTCAGAGGGTCCCGGTTTCGATTCCCGGCCGGGTCGGGGATTTTAACCTTCATTGGTTAATTCCAATGGCCCGGGGTCTGGGTGTTTGTGCTGTCCCCAACATACCTGCAACTCACACACCACACATAACACTATCCTCCACCACAATAACACGCAGTTACTTACACATTAGAGATGCCGCCCACCCTCATCAGAGGGTCTGCCTTACAAGGGCTGCACTCGGCTAGAAATAGCCACACGAAATTATTATTACCGTCCCCGCGGCCAGTGATACAGAGTTACTGTTCAGCAGGCAATACACCGCTTTAGGGGCTAACTGTCCGAGGCGAGCTCGTTCATTGCCGTCAGGCAGTTGAAGAATGAATATTCCTTTGTATAATATGTTCGCTAAATCACCCTACTTTCCATTAAAAAAGCAAAGTCACCTCCGTACAGGCCATAAAGGTCCTTTGGAGGGGTGGAAGGTAAAGGCTTCCTCTATCCATAACCTCGGCACTTGACGGGGTAGAGAGGTTAGCTGTACACCCGGCCGCCTTTGCTCCCAGGAATTAACCTGGTACTCATTTTTTGGTGTAGGATGAGTGAACCTCAGGGCCATATGTACCTCCGGAAGTGGAAATCTCGTTTCTTAAATTTTACGACTTCCTGACGGGGATTCGAACCCACGTCCTTCCGGGCGAACCGAGTACGCATTTACCGCCTCGGCCATTAGTAACTGTTTTGTTATTATTACCACTATTATTATTACTACTATTATTACCGTATTTTTAGTGGACCACAGAGGGAAAGAAGCGTGTGGAATGAATGACTAGACAAAGCGCAACACATAGGGGCCTACTTTAACTATTGCTAACAAACAGTCAAACTTCCTTTCTTTCTTTTCCTGAATTAGAACTTTTTTTAACACGAAATACAACAGATAATCAATGAACCCTTTATCAAAAGAGCTGAGAAGCTCGTAATGTTACAATAGGGTATCTCGTAAACTCAGGAACCGTTACAATATCAGGAGCTCGTAAGCTCAGAAAACTCAACAATAGGGAAGCTCGAAAGCCCAGAAACTTAACAAATCTTCGTGAGGGGGAATCACATTTCAAGTGAAACGGTAAAAACTTCTGACCCAGAGTCTCCTACCTTTTACACTTTGAGAAAAGCGGAAGTTAGCCTTTACATACCACCGGGCGAGTTGGCCGTGCGGTTAGGGGCGCGCGGCTGTGAGCTTGCATCCGGGAGATAGTGGGTTCGAATCCCACTGTCGGCAGCCCTGAAGATGGTTTTCCGTGGTTTCCCATTTTCACACCAGGCAAATGCTGGGGCTGTACCTTAATTAAGACCACGGCCGCTTCCTTCCAACTCCTAGGCCTTTCCTATCCCATCGTCGCTATAAGACCTATCTATGTTCGTACGACGTAAAACCACTAGCAAAAAAAAAAGCCTTTACATATCCGGGAATGTACACTTCAGAGAAAGAATCAATGGCTTCTAGAACAATTTCCAGAACACGGAGCTCAGTTTACTATAGTTTTACAAGGTGCCCATTTATGGTAGATTACATTACATGACCAACACTTGAAGTAGCAAATGCACTTTGCTTCAATAAGTTAATTAATACCTCCTTTATCCTAATCATATGGGGAGAAACAGTCGAGAAAAGATCGGAAAATCCAAAAGTAAGGAGGCCCACACTACACGGCCACGAAAAGAGAGAAAGGAAAAAGGAAAGGTTACACTCGAAAGGCCAAGAACTAAATGAGATTGGAGGCTGAAAAACCAATCACTCTAAAACTAAAGATCAATCGTTAACATCTAACTGGGCATAAGGCCCGATGACACAGAAGCTAAGCCATGCTACAAGGTGACTGAGTGCAGAAAATGTAAAAGCAGAAAAGATAATAATAAATTTAAATAGTTTAATGAAATTAGTCACCCAAAATGGCATTAGAAGAAGGAAACGAGGGTAACCACAAATTCCCATTAGGGGAGAAATATTAAAGTCCGAAGACTGGCTACAGAAACCTGCATTTGAGTGGAAAACGAAAAAAATCTTACATTAACATTTAAGAATGCTGGACGACCTAGCAGTTACATGCTAACAGGGTACGCTGGAATGTTCCCTATCTTTACACGCAGAGAGTTCACGTGTTTATATTTCTCCCATACCTTGTTAAAGTCGCCTTTTCATGCCGCTCTGTCAGTCCCCCACCCCCAGAATCTCCCCGTAGGAGATCTCTCCTTCACGTAGCACACTCAATAATCCACTGCCGCAAGGCATTAGTCTAAAAACTCACTCCTTTTATAGAGGGACTGGAAGAAAGTTCCAGAATGAAATAAATAACAGCAATTTTTATAGGTGGATAGAATGTTGATATCACTTGATTTCATTGACGGATCATGTAATCACAGGGATGATACTGCAAAATGATTAATAAACATTTAAAAGGAGATTAAGTATCCAACATCAAAACACAAATATTCTCGATGGTAATTAGGGTTTTTGAATACTAGGATGCACTAGAAAATTGATGCTAGGAACATCTGGTCCCAAAAGTTAAAACTTCTGCCATATGATAGTTCATTATGCTCTGAACAGATTATAGCACAATAGCAAATAGGGGATAGTTTAAACAGACGGGGAAGCATAACTCATGGCTCAATTATTATTGTACCGGAAGGTACACCTCAACCCCGCACATTTAAAAGAAGCGCCTTAAGGAACTCTATCTATCAAACAAAACGTGAAACAATTAATGCATGAAGTTGGGACGTTGACCAGGGAAGATGTCACCATTGAATTATTGAGTAATGGTATTTTGAAGTTGCCTAAACTGACTGGATTTATTTGTTTTGTTTTGGTTTACGTCAAGAAGTTTGAACTTTTCTCCATAGATGCCATCACAAAAACTGAGGTAATGCACTCTGGTGCAAGGTAGAAGAATTAGTAATTTAAAGAAATTTTATGTTTATAGGTTTTCACAACTAAACTAACTTTAGTTTATTTCTATATTTCAAGGTTTGCAACACTTCCTTCTCATTCCGCCAGCTTTTGAATCTGGCCAGTCATAAATTTTCTGTAATTATTTTTAAACCAATAATAGGCTTCTTGAACCTTTTGAATTTGCCAATACAAATGAAATGGTGTGTCCGGATTTAGTCCAGAACCCTCTCGAATCATCCCCTCGGGTATATAAGCTGCGGCTTTTCCAGCTACCTTGTCATATTGATCGTCGTCTTACTGAGTGTGTGTGTGTGTGTTAAGACAGGAGGCGGGGCGCCTCATTCTTCGCCAGGCAGTTCAACAGCCCAGGTAATGGCCACCAGTTTTATATTTCTGTAGCTACCTCCGCAGACTTACACGAGGGGAAGGTTCTAAATATTTCTAAATATGTAACCACCTGTTTTCTAAAATGTAAACCTTCTTTCGGCTGATGTAAAATTTCATAAAGTCTTTAACTGTAAATCGGGGATAGAGAGTGCGTTACCCTCTCGAGTAGGTGACTACAATTTTGTAACTGTTTCTCTTGAATTGGGAGATTCTCTCCTCGTCCAACTAAACGCAATATTTGCGATGTTGTAAACTTGTAAATTTGGAACTGGAAGTTCAGCACTTGTTATTTCCAAACTGCTCTTTGTCCCTGTAACCTTGTTATTTCACTCAGTGAAAAGTTTGTTAAGTTTGTGATTTGAAAAGAAATATAACCTTCACTTTTAAAGTTTCAAGTTAATTTTTGATATAGTAGACCCATTCAGCCCGCACATTCATTTTCCTCTCTGCGATCCACAACCACACGCTAACAATTATTATTATTATTATTATTATTATTATTATTATTATTATTATTATTATTATTATTATTATTATTATTATTGTACCGGTTGGTACACCTCTACGCCGCACTTTTGAATTTTCCGCCTTAAAGTACTCCCCTACAGCAGAAACTCTGAACTTTGAAAAGCTGAATTACCTCAACAGTTTCTCAGAAGATGTCACTGTGTTAATTTCGAACTGCTTTTGTTTACTAATTGTCAAGAAGTGTTGACATTCTCTGATAGATGTCTCTACAAAACTATGACCATGCACCCTGGTGCGAAGTGGTAGAACTTTATTTGAAGAAATTTTGTATTCATAAGTTTGTTCATTACTAAATTTCGTTCATTTGCGGGTTGGCAATATAAATATTTTCTTTCCGCCAGTTTTGAAGTTAGATAATCAATATTTTCTGTCATTAATTTTCAGCCAATTGAGTCTTTCTTCTCCAATTTTGATGTGTAACTGTAAGCTACCCAATAAACGACTGTGGGTGTGTCTTAATTATTCATGAAAGGTCCCGAATCTTCCCCAAGAGTATAAAAATTGCTGATTTTCCTGGCTCTCCGCCACTTCAACAACATCTAGCTTAGGGTATGGAAGTATAGCAGGGGGCGGGTAGCGCCTCTTCCTTCGGGCAGCAGCTCTTCATCAAAGGTAATGGCCGTTTAACATCTTTATTTCTTGCTAGCTCAGCAGTTTAACCCTCCGCGAAGGTCCGAAACCTTTTCAATGTAACCTACCTGTCTAAAAATGTAACTTAGTGCCGGCTTATGTAAGATTTTCTTATTACTTTAACTGTAAATCGGGGATAGAGAGTGCTTTACCCTCTCGAGCTCCCCTTCATTTTGATTTTAGGTGACTACGTTTTCATAACCGATTTTCTACTCTTAATGTATTAAAATTTTCTTATACGAGTCACCTCCCTAGTGTGGGAATAGCCCCTGTTTAATCGGCCTAGTGCCCCTTAGGTTTTATAAGGTTTCATGTAGGAGTGCAAGCAACGCCTCCATTCATCTTGGTATTTTGGGCTATTTAATTAATCTGTTCTTTTCCAGTAAGGCCCAGTAGGTTGGGTACGAGATACCCCCGTTTTATTTGATGTAAGCGGTGCCTTGATGGCAATTTAGTGTAATCGTCTGGTATTGCCTTTAATAGGCTTGAAAAATTGAGAGTGGCTCAGCTCTTTCTTGTGTTTGAAAAGTGCCTCTGGGAGGCTTGAGGGTAAAAGGTGGGAGCAAGTGATCCATACAATAAGGGGATTTCTGCCCTTTGGTAATATGTGGTTGTGAGCTGAGAGCTCAAGAATTGTAAAAGGTGGGGCTCGAAGCCCAGATCGTTAAAATATCTCTATATCTTGGATTTCCTGGTCTTGTACCTGATTTGTTAACTTGTTGTTATTTGTTGTATGTTCAAATTCTATATCAAATCTGTTAAGTTTGGCTGTTTTGAAAATATAACCTTTAATGAAATTTTAATTTTCTCGGTTTTGTAGTTAGGCCCATTTAAGCCCGCACCTTCTTTCACCTCTGCTGTTCCACGGGTAACCCCGTAATAATTATTAATGTTATTATTATTATTATTATTATTATTATTATTATTATTATTATTATTATTATTATTATTATTATTATTATTATTATTCGTTTAGGCCTACGATGGACCACGTGGTTCTTAACTCTGGTGAGCTCTTTTCTTCCTCTTAGCCCAGTATTCCTTCATTCTAGCGCTATGGATGTCTTTTCTTTCTTGAGTCCATTTCACTCCTGTTCCTGGACGCAGTGATTTAGTTGATAGTGACTGGAGAGTGTCAAATGTCTTGACTAACTTTCTGAACTTATCTCGGTTGTAAATGTCAATGTGATCAATGTTAAGGTATTGTAGGTCTTTCCGTACTAAATTCGTCCATTTGGCATTGGTTGCTTTCCCTCTAGATACAGTGTTGAAGATCCTTGAAGTGAGTCTCTGGTTGTCCATCCTGACTACCTGACCATAGAACATTAGTCTTCTCTTCCTCATAGCTGTAGTAATGCTCTCTCTTTTACTGTACAGTTCCTTATTGTGCCTCATTCTGTAGCCATCTCCTTCTTTAATGGGACCCATAATCCTTCTGAGGATCTTTCGCTCTTTCAATTCCAGTTCTCTGAGTTGTCCTTTCCGGGTCATGTTTAGGCATTCTGAGGCGTACAGTACAGATGGTCTTATTACGGTGTTGTAGTGTCTAAGTTTAAGATTCAATGAGAGGGATTTCGACTTGTATATGTTCTTAGAAAGATGATAAGCTCTTTCTAATTTAGTGCATCTACCCTTCATTGCAAGGTCCTCATTAACATTTGGGGTTATCCATTCTCCAAGATATTTGAATGAGTTGGCCTTGTGTATTATTTTGTCCCCCAAAGAAATGAAGTTGGGTGCTTCTCTGATGTTGGTCAGAAATTCTGTTTTATTGACAGTGATCTTTAGCCCTACCTTAGCTGCTATGCGTTCTAGGGAGGATAGCTGGTATATAGCTTTTAATATAAATTAGATTAACTCCTTCTTCATTATGAGCATAGCTCCTTATTGAAACCAGATTAACCAATTTCAGTGTTTGTAATACTTTAGGTTAAGCACTGTATATTATTTATTTGTAGTATTTGTAGGATATGGGTTCGATTCCCCATCAGGAAGTCGAAAAATTTAAGAAACAAGACTTCCACTTCCTGAGGTGCACATGGCTCTGAGGTTCACTCAGCCTACACCAAAAATGAGTACTAGGTTATTTCCTGGGGGTAATGGCGGCCGGGCGTAGAGCTATACCCCAAGTGCCGAGGTTACGCATAGTGGAAGTCTTTACATTCCACAACTCTCAGGGCCTTCATATCCTGCACGGAGATAACTTTGCTTTGTTTTGCTAGTTTACGTTTTTTTTAAGGGTGTGTTAGTGCGACGTTAAATCACTAGGAAAAAATTTTGTTCTTCAGATTTCTCCTTCGTTATTTTTCCTGTAGTAATAGTTCTGATGGTTCGTGGTTTGGGTTATTATAGTCAAGTCTTAGTTCGCGAACCATTGGCAACGGCTGAGTGGCCTAGTAAGTGGTACTGAAGAGTCGGGATACCAGTTGCTGTGGGATAGGAGTGGGCATCTCAGACAAAGTCTCAATCATGGCCCTCCTTGTGCTCAGGCGGCTAGGACTATACAATCCGCCGGTGGTCCTTAACCCGTTAGAGGAGAGCTTCTCACTAGGACTATGTGTAAGTAGGGCGGCATCCTGCTTCACAGAATGTTTACAGAGCACGCTCAGAATGTTGCAAGCAAGCCTGGGACCTATGAGAGTAATGGAGTCCCACTTCCATTATTTGACAGGCGAGGGACTTCTTCGAAACTACTTGGCGAACGAAATGGAATTCGATGGGGAGCTATCAACATTAATGAGGCTTATGGAAGAAGTAATAAGAATGCGCCTGGATGTGTTAGGAGTTAATGATATCCGAGTAAGGGGAGATAACGAGGAAGAGGAGATTATAAAGTTTTCTTAACGGGCGTTAAAAAAGGAAGGGTGTAGTGTGAGGTAGGACTGTTCATCAGGAATACTACTGCACGCAACATAGTTTCTGTCAGGCACATAAATAAGCGTATGATGTGGGTAGATTTAGCAGTTGGAGAAATTAAGCAAGAATTGTGTCAGTCTATTCACCATGTGAGAGTGCAGACAAGAATGAATTTTACATGTTTTATGAAGCACTGAGTGACACAGTAATCAGGATCAACTTCAAGGAGGACGGTGGTAACGGGCGATCTCAATGGAAGAGTTGGAAATAAAACTGAAGGATATGACAAAGTGATGGATAAATGTGGGGAAGATATGGAAGCTAATAGGAGTGGAAAGCGTTTACTGGACTTGTATGCTGGTACGGGATTAGCAGTTACGAATATATTCTTCAAGCATACTGCAATGTTATTCACTGCTACGCATGGGCTGTGGGGTGAGGGGTTATGGGCACCAGATTCATAATACACTAAATTATAACCGGCTTCGAATTCAGGAAATCTGTTAGGAATGTACGGGTATTTTTGATGATAAAGTGTAGTGAACTAAGCATCTCTAGGCCTAGGATACAGGAAGTGAAATCTGTCTGCAGACGAATAAGGGTAGACAATATCCATGCGAGGAAATTAGACAGAAAAACATGGATATGATTAGTACAAACTTCCAAACAATAGACAGTAAGCAGGTTTCGAATATAGAAAGAGAATAGGTGGCATACAGGAATACTCTAGTAGAAACAGCAAGAGAATGCCTAGGAACAACTGTGTGTAAATATGGGAGAAAGCGAACAACTTGGTGAAATGACGAAGGAGAAGGGAAGGCGTATCAGAAATGGCTCCAGAAAAGGACTGATACAGACAGGGAAATTGTACGTACATGAAAGAAACAGAGTAAAACAAATAATTGTTGAATCCAAGAAGAAGTAATGGGAAGATTTCGGTTTATTTATTTATTTATTTATTTATTTATTTATTTATTTATTTATTTATTTATTTATTTATTTATTTATTTATTTATTTATTTATTTATTTATTTATTTATTTATTTGGCGTATGATGGATAATGGCAGCCTATAAACTATTTACACAACCAGTGAAAGATGAGTACAAAGTAAATACAAATTATCATATCTATACAGTCAAAAAAAGCAATTTACAAAGTTTGACAGAACAAGAAGAAAACACAATATATTTACATCACTACCCACCTATCAACTCTGACAGTTCCTATATACACATTGAGTGCAAGTGATGTACATATCACTAAATGTGAATGTCAAAACCCGCCACCCACTCACTGCTTCGGGTGTTGTTGAGTTGAGGTCTTCCATGGTGCCAGTGAAAACACGGAGTGGACATTCCTGCACTACAGGGTTCATTGTTTGTCGAACCTCCCCACAATCACAGTATGGAGAAACTGACCAGCCCCGGGTGTGTAAAGTAGATGCTGTTCTACCTACTCCACATCTCTTGCGATTTAGTTTACTCCAGGTGCAACGTGGCAGCCTGCCAGCTTTGTGGATGGGTTATTAATATCCACTATTGCCCGAGGTGGGGATAAAGACCACTCTCTTGACCATTTAGAGGTGGGGTTGAAGTCGCTGGATGTTATCTTCACGGCAGTCTTCCAAGCAGGCTGGCGAAACTTAAGGCGTGTGCATTTCTGTCTGATATCCTCATGAACAGGTAGATGTGGATTGCCATATTGGAATATATATACGATTTTCCACGATTTTACGCTAAGCTTTTAACATTCAAAGACCAAACATTACTGCCTACTGGCCATGGGTACGTATTGCAGGGCGCAAGTATACTTGCACGACCGTAGGTCGGTAATGTCTTTGAGGTTGAGTCAGAGGTACTCCTGAAGCCTGTGGTAATATGATGGGGAGGGCCCACGTAAAATAAACGGTGGTTGGTTCGCGTGGATGTTGACGGGGTGGAAGGAGTACCTTTGGCTGTCGGGCTGTTTTGTCTTATCTTATGTAAAAACAAAAAAAACAAAAAACAAAAAAAACAAAAAAAAAACAAAAAAAAAAGGCATCACTGGGATATGTGTTTAATTGACTGTACAGTTGAAGGTGTGCCGTCTATAATATTTATCCATTTACACAGGTGGAAAGTTATTTGTTGCCTAATGGCAACAGTATGCAGTAGAGGGTTAAGAAAAGGGAAGAAAAATGAAATGAATAGTGTTCCGGGTAAATCAGGTGAACTCATTGTAGATTCCACGGAATCACTGGACATGTAGAAGGAATATTTTGAAAATCTTCTCAACGTAAAAGGAACTTTTTCTGTTGATGTCGCAAACAGCTGAGCTTATGGGAAGGAGGATAATGGTATTAGTGAAAATACGCTTGAGGAAGTGGAAAGGATGGTAAATGAACTCCAATGTCATAAAGCAGCAGGAATAAATGAAATTAGACCTGAAATGATGAAATATAGTGGGATGGCAGGGATGAAACAGCTTCATAGAGTCATAAGATCAACATGTAATGCTAGTAAGGTACTTTCTGATTGGGCGAAAGCAGTATTTACCCCTATCTATAAGCAAGGGAACAGGAAGGATTGCAACTACTACTGAGGTATCACCAGGCGAGGTGTTCACTGGCATTTTAGAAAGGAAGGTGCGATCAGTGATTGAGAGTTAGATGAAAACCAGTGTGGTTTCAGACCACAGAGGAGCTGAGAGGATTAGATTTTTCAGCATGCGCCAGGTAATTGAAAAATGCTGCGAAAGTAATAGACAGTTATGTTTATGTTTCACGTAGTGGTTAGTGTGATTAGCTGCCACCCCCGGAGGTCCGGGTTTGATTCCGGGCTCTGCCACGAAATTTGGAAAGTGGTACGAGGGCTGGAACGGGGTCCACTCAGCCTCGGGAGGTCAACTGAGTAGAGGTGGGTTCGATTCCCACCTCAGCCATCCTGGAAGTAGTTTTCCGTGGTTTCCCACTTCCTCTCCAGGAAAATGCCGGGATGGTACCTAACTTAAGGACACGGCCGCTTCATTCCCTCTTCCTTGTCTATCCCTTCCAATCTTCCCATCCCCCACCAAGGCCCCTGTTCAGCATATCAGGTGAGGCCGCGTGGGCGAGGTACTGCATCCGTCGACTTCTCTTGCGAGATTGATCTTGCCATGTAGATGAATAACATTTGTTCAATCAATCAATCAATCAATCAATCAATCAATCAATCAATCAATCAATCAATCAATCAATCAATCAATCAATCAATCAATCAATCAATCAATCAATCAATCAATCAATCAATCAATCAATCCATCGATCAATCAATCAATCACTGCTGATCTGCATGTAGGGCAGTCGCCTGTGTGGCGGATTCTCTATCTGTTGTTTTCCTAGCCTTTTCTTAAATGATTGCAAAGAAATTGGAAATTTATTGAACATTTCCCTTGGTAAGTTATTCCAATCCCTAACTCCCCTTCCTATAAACGAATATTTGCCCCAATTTTGTCCTCTTGAATTCCAACTTTATATTTTATTGTGATCTTTCCTACTTTTAAAGACACCACTCAGAAACTTATTCGTCTATTGATGTCCTCCCACGCCATCTCTCCACTGACAGCTTGGAACATACCACTTAGCCGAGCAGCTCGTCTCCTTTCTGCCAAGTCTTCCCAGCCCAAACTTTGCAACAATCTTGTAACGCTACTCTTTTTTCGGAAATCCCCAGTCGTAACCCCCGACCCAGAGTCTGAAGCTCCAGGACACTGCCCTTGAGGCGGTAGAGGTGGGGTCCCTCGCTGAGTCCGAGGGAAAAACCGACCCTGGAGGGTAAGCAGATTAAGAAAGAAAGAAAAAGATCTAGAGAAGGCATATGACATAGTACCGAAGGAAAAGTTTTTAACTATTGGGGGCTAGAGCCCTGCGCGGATATTCAAAGCATTATCCGCATTTGAACCCACATCCACATCCGCGAATAATTATCCGCGGACATTGCAACTATTTGACTATATTACACCCAAGGTACTGAAACGGATAGATCTGGTAACATAATACAATAGGCCTGACATCTGGCACCAGAACCTCTGCATTAACAGGTTTATGAGAGATTTCCTCTTGAAACAACTACCGAGATATTGAGCGGTTCTCTTTCGGAACCTTTGTTCCTTCCTTCCATTAATTGCGGGCAGGACCCAGTTAGGCTGAGGTCAGATTTACGGCTTTAAAGACTCAAGGTTCTCTATATAATTATCATCATTCTGCATGAAATGTATGAACGACTAACTTGCAGACATTTCTAGACTATACCTGAGTGAAAATCAAATGATACTGGCGAGTGTTGCTGGAATGAACTATGGCAGGGAAAACCGGAACACCCGGAGAAAAACCTGTTACGCCTCCGCTTTGTCCAGCAAAAATCTCACATTGAGTGACCGGGATTTGAACCACGGAACCCAGCGGTGAGAGGCCGGCACGCTGCCACCGGAGCCACGGAGGCTCTTGAAAACCAATAAACATAATTATTTAGAAATAATCAGGAAAATTATCCGCACAGCCATACAGTTTGCATCCGCCAAGAAACTAACTTCGCATCCGTGCAGGACTCTACCGGGAGCCAGAAGGATTAAGGGTAGATTACCAAAAGCAATCAAAAACATTAAGTTGACAATTGGTCTGCAGTGAGAATTGATGGTAGAATGAGTTCTTGGCTCAATGCTTTTACAGGGGTTATGCAAGGCTCTAATACTTTGCATGGATAATCTACTGAAAGGTATAAAGTGGCAGGGAGGGATTCAATTACGTGGAAATGTAAGCAGTCTGACCTATGCTGAGGATTTGGTCTTAATGGCAGATTGTGCCGAAAGTCTGCTGTCTAACATCTTGGAATCTGAAATTAGGTGCAATGAGTATGGTATGAAAATTAGCCTTTCCAAGACTAAATTAATTTCAGTGGGGAAGAAACTTAAGAGAATTTAATTTCAAGTTAAAAATACAAAGCTGGAACAGGTAGATAATTCCAAGTATTTAGGGTGTGTTTTCTTCCAGACTGGTAGTACAGTATAGGAAGCGAGATAGAATCAAGGTGCAGCAAAGCTAATGCAGTGAGCTCGCAACTGCGATCAACAATATTCTGTAGGAAATAGGTCAACTCCCGGGCGAAACTATCATTCCAACGGTCTGTTTTCAGCCCAGCTTTACGTTACGAGAGTGAAAGCAGGTGGGATCAATAGCAGGAGGGTACTCGGAATGAGGAGATAAAGGTTTAGTTAGGAATGAACTCGAATGATGAAGCTGTACGCATAAACCGGTTTAGGTGGTGGGATCATGTGAGGCAAATGGAGGAGGATAGGTTACCGAGGAGAATGGAGTTGGCTATGGAGGCTGTGGAGGGTAAGAAAAGTTGAGGGAGACGAAGATGACGAGATGGTTAGACTCAGTTTCTAATGATCGAAAGATGAGAGGTAGGGAACTAAGCGAGGCCACAGAGCTATTTACAAATTCAGATTTTTTGACGTGTTTAGTAAATTCACAGAGGCTTGCAGACTGAACGCTGAAAGGCTTAACAGTCTATAATGAAGATTATGTACGTACGTAATTATTCTGTATATTATTTCCAATGTAGATGTTACATAAATGGGCTCATTAGCCTCAGCGGCAAATTGTAACCAATAGGCCTACATTCAGTCAATAATATAACAGCCGTAATGTGTCGCTCATTTCACCTGAGTCAAAGTTGCGTCGCGCGACGTTGTCACGAACCGCCACTGACCGGGACAGTTCAACACATATCTCCAGTTGGAAGTAGCATGTCCCGGGCTATCGGTAGTGAGATGCAATGGAATGACATTAGTAGACGAACACGCTTGAGTGACATTTTTTCTAGTAGTAAAAATCATAATATGAATATTTGGAATTCAAGATTAATTGGGGCAAATATTCGTTGATAGGAAAAAGGAAATAAGGCGCCCCCGTGGCCCAGGCGGTAGCGCGCCGGCCTCTCATCGCTGACTTCCGCGGTTCAAATCCCGGTCACTTGGCACTCCATGTGAGATTTGTGCTGGACAAAGCGGCTTTTATCCGGGTACTCCGGTTTTCCCCGTCATCTTTCATTCCAGCAACACTCTACAGTATAATTTCATTTCATCTGCCAGTCATTAATCATTGTCCCATAGGAGTGCGACAGGCTTCGGCAGCCGGCACAATTCCTATCCTCGCCGCTAGTTGGGGGCTTCATTCATTCCATTCCTGACCCGGTCGAATAACTGAAACAGGCAGACCATTTTAGTTTTGAATGTTTACATTTGATGTAGAATACATCTTTCATTCGTTCGTGCGGTGTGCCCCGCGAAAAATGTTTAGTAAGTTGGGCTTCGTAACTTTCCAACTATGAATGATACCTAAAAGTGTAATATACGGTTATAATAATAATAATAATAATAATAATAATAATAATAATAATAATAATAATAATAATAATAATAATAATAATAATAATAATAATAATAATAATAATATGCCGGGCTGAGTGTCTCAGACGGTTGAGAGGCTGGCCTTTTGACCCCTATTTGGGAAGTTCGATCCTGGCTCAGTCCAGTGGTATTTGAAGGTGCTCAAGTACGTCAGCTTCGTGTCGGTAGATTTACTGGCACATAAAATAACTCCTGCGGGACGAAATTCCGGCACCTCGGTGTCTCCTAAAACCGAAAAAGTAGTTAGTGGGACGTAATAATAATAATAATAATAAGAAGAAGACGAAGAAGAAGAAGACGAAGAAGAAGAAGAAGAAGAAGAATAAGAAGAAGAAGGAGAAGAAGAAGAAGAGGTAATCCACCTGATAGCCGCCCCTATTAGGGAATAAAAAATCGGCCTCCCAATCAGTTCCTATGAATAATATTTACTTTATGACGTTTGGATTAAGCAGGACTTGAGTCATAACCCAAGATTAAACTTGCCAACCATCAGGGCAGATTGTCTCTTTCAGATTTTACTTGAAAAAGAAAATTCAATACATGGCACTTCGAGTCAGGGAATACAAAATAGTGTCTAACAATCGGCAGTGAATTTTTCAAAGCAGAGTACACTATGGTCTGGGTAATAATAATAATAATAATAATAATAATAATAATAATAATAATAATAATAATAATAATAATAACGGTAATACATTATTTTCAGCACCGATCTTACTAAAATTCATTATCATCATCATTATTATTGGCTTAATCAACATACTTGCGTTTAACCAAACAATCTGCTCCACACGTGAAGTAGTACTAGATTCATTAATATTTCTGTGAGGTGTTTTTTTTTTTTTTTGCCTGTTAAAGATATAGGTTCGTATATAGATATGGGTCAGTGAAGGAATAAGTGGCGTCTTCGTTAAGATATGAGCATATAATTATAAAGTTATCGCGAGCGATAGAGACGGGTCGCTGTGACTCATGTTTGTGACAAGGTGAAACTAGGGCACTATACTTACGTTGCAGGTGTAATTATTGAAACTACATTATTGACCAGCAACTTGCTTAGTAAAATGTTGAAAATACCACTTCTGAGCAAAGCGGCATATTAAAAGTAATTTGTATAGAAAATAATCTCCTTGCACTTAATAATAATAATAATAAATGTTGTTTGTTTCACACATAAACAGGATCACCTCTCAGTCTATGTAACTTCTTGCGTTACTCTCCAGCTTTTCTGACATCAGAGATATAAATGCCCTCAGAGCATTCTACGTTTCCTGCATCATACCGATTGTCGAATACGCCTCTCCAGTCTGGTCATTTATTTCTTCTTCTTCTTCTTCTTCTTCTTCTTCTTCAAACCTCAGCCACCTTGACCGTGTACGATCTTTCTTCTGTTCAATCGTCAGAGCCAGGGTCTCTGCATGTCGCAACTTGAGCACTAACGAAGTGCTTGGGAAACTAAAACTCAAAACTCTTTCTGCTCGGAGGAGAAATGCCGAACTTTAGCTAGTATATAAAACACCAAATGGTTTATTTAGGTCACCAGAATTAGTTTCTATTTTCCTCCTCCACGTCCCTTCCCGTAGTATCAGAATCAACAAGCTGGAATAAGATAGAGATGCGGAAGCGCTGCCTGGCTGAAGCCAATTGAACGAACGTCCGCAATGTTTTTAGTGGTCACATAATCATGGCTCTCTAATGACAAAAAATGTTGAAAATACACATTATAGAATCAATGGCGTGAGGCCAACATCACTATCAGCTGATTGTAGGGTAGGTTGAAAAGGATACAAGGAGAATCGTCATACAGTGACATACGAACAGGTCACGAAATCGGAACAAGAGCATTATTTTGCTTAGCTGCTGTGGTTAAGCATAAATTACGGTGGAAACCGTGGACGTAAATGAGTATTCATGACGGAAATTTTTAAAACGGAAAGGACCTGCGAAATGGAGTAAGATAGGTTACAACCTCATTCTAATCATATTCTTAAACGTATTGCATCCCCATGAGTACCACTGTATGTCCAAACCATGTCCTGTTGCTGTATGGGTTCGGGTTGGAAGTGAGATGAGTCTTCGCAGCGATCTTTTACGATCGAATGCCCTTCCTGACGTCAACTTTGCTCAGAATTTAAAAAGAATGGTATTTCTGTATCGGTCATATCCACAGCAACTAGGAAATATACATTTTTACTTTTACGTAATGTCTGTCTGTCTGTCTGTCTGTCTGTCTGTCTGTCTGTCTGTCTGTCTGTCTGTCTGTCTGTCTGTCTGTCTGTCTGTCTGTCTGTCTGTCTGTCTGTCTCTCTGTCTGTCTGTCTGTCTGTACGCGCATCACGAGAAAACGGCTGAGGAGAATTTAATGAAAATCGGCATGTAAAGTCGGGCAATGAGCCACTACAATCTAGTCTATAAATAATTTTATTCACGCTGAGTGAAATGGTAGTTTAGAGGAAGGCCTAAAATGTAATTCTCAAATATTTATGTTATTAGAGGTCCTATCGATAAATAGTACATAACTAAAGTTATATAGAATTAAATTTCCAATTGTTTATGTCTTATACATTTTTACCGTACCGGCTATGATAACAGAGATATCCATGAATTTGCATTTTTGTTGCGAAGTCCATACCAATGCCAAGCCACGAGAAAATGGGTAAACATAATTTCATGAAAATCGGTATATAGAGTCGGGGAATAAGAAACTACAGCTAAGGTACAAACAACTTTATTCACACTGAATGAAATAGTAGTTTAGGGGAAGAAGCCTAAAATTTAATTTTTAAATTCCTGTGTTATTGGTCCCATCGAAAAGTACTACATAACAAAAGTTATAGAGAATACAATTTCCGATCATTTATATTTTATTCAGTTTTAGCGTACCGACTATGATACGAGTGGTATTTCAGAGTCGGAAGGAAACAAAATGTAGAGGCCATCGAAAGCTCATAAAATTGATAAACAATAACATCACATTGACCTTTGTTTGTTGTGGTATTATTTGTCTCTTATGCTGCCAGTCATCTCCGATAGTTGGAATTACTGCTGCATACCGTGTATAACAGCCTGCCTGAATATTGCCGGGAAATAGCTGGGGAGTTAGACAATTTTCTACTTTAGCATGCCATTCCTTTGGTTCATACATTTTCTGATACTGCTGGTACGTAACACACTAGTATGATATACTGTACATGAGAGAAGAAAGGGATAGGATGAAGCCTAGTGCCGGCACAAAACCTACTCTCGTCGAGGGATCTGCTCAAGTCTTTACGCCCCCACCCCACTTTCGGCAGCCCTGAAGATGGTTTTCCGTGGTTTCCTATTTTCATACCAGGCAAATGCTGGGGCTATACAATAATTAAGGCCACGGATGCTTCCTTGCCACTCCTAGGTCTTTCCTATCCCATCGTCGCCATAAGACCTATCTGTGTCGCTGTGACGTAAAGCCAGTAGCAAAAAACAAAAAAACAAAAAAAACTTACACAATTTAGTGACATTAGCTTCAAACTTGCACCTCATCACATCATTATGAGTCAATAGAAAGTTTGCAACATCAGATTCACAATTAGTCATCAGAATCACATAGCAATTGATTTACCATTACACCTCTTAAGGCACTGCGAAATGTTGTTGCATCTGGGGTTACGTTGTTACCGGTATCTTCTTTTGTTCTAATGATCGAAAAACTGTTTTCAATGCAGTCCTGTGTGATCCTCCATGTTAAAAAGTAATGGAAAGCATAATTATTGTGTAATCCTGACCACAATAGTTTCAGTTCAAAATATCACAAGAAACTAAATAGTAAGCCAAGAATACCGACCGAGAGTATTCGTCGTGCTGACCACACGACACCTCATAATGTGCAGGCCTTCGGGCTGAGCAGTGGTCGCTTGGTAGGCCATGTTCCTTCGGGCTGTTGCGCCATGGGTTTGGTTTGGTGATTTTTGTTTCTGAAATCTTTTTCTGTGAAGTGGTCCGAGCACACTACGTAGCCTTAAAAATAAATGTTCTGGTCCTTTGGTCTTCAGAATTTCATTAAAATCTGCCCTAATGCTCGTCACAAATCACGGAGTACACTAAAAATCGCTTAAATGCATAGGTTTATTCATACTATGTTTTAAAGGAAGTACGTTCATATAAATAGAAAAAAATACCTGCACGTATACATTAACAGGCATACTCATAGCACGTTGTTTTAATAATGTGTCAGATGACTTGCGATCACTTTATCTTTTGTAAATAAAACTTCCGTATACTGCATAGCACAAATAACTCCTCCTCTGACATTTCCAAAATAGTGATACATAACAAGCACAAAACTATTTGAATTGCAAATGTGACACTTCTAACACACACGGCTGACTGCAGTAGGAAGTGTAGTTATCTCTTCGAACTGCTAGATGGCACGCAGAAGCATTGTCCCCAGTTTCTCGCCGAGTTTCCACCAATATCATATTAAGCTATTCGCTTGAGGGTTGCGAGTATGATAACTTTTGTGTCGTGTTGACAGTACTCGGGCGTTGCACTGGAAACATTTTGGAATCCTTGCAACCTTAGTAAGTACTCAACCTTTATGTATGTGTTAATGTTACAAGAGCGAGCGTGTTGGCCATGCGGTTAGGGGCGCGCAGCTGTGAGCTTGCATCCGGGAGCTGGTATGAAAATGGGAAACCGCGGAAAACTATTTTCAGGGCTACCGACAGTGGGGTTCGAACTCACTATCTCCCGGATGCAAGCTCACAGCTGCGCGCCCCTAACCGCACGGACAACTCGCCCGGTGAGGAAAGTATTAGGTCCAGTCAAAGACAATGGCGAGTTTAGGTGACGGCACAACCAGGAGTTGTACTCGTATGTGGAGAAAATAACCGACGTGATGCCGAAAAGGAGGATTATTTTTTATGGATCCATGGCCCGAATGAAGTCAACACGGTTAACCAACCGCATTTTCACTTTCCTCCAAGAGAAAAAGACAAAGGGGGCCTGGTTTAGTGAGGTACAGAAAGATCTGAAGGAGATTGGGGTTTCATTTTAAGATCTCTAGGAGCGTGATCTACTTAAGAAACAACTCCAAGAACATCAGAGTTTCCAATCAAGGCCGAAGATGAAAACTGGAAAGGCATGGACGAAAGGAGCAAGCCCGTCTATGAATGATGGAATACTGGACCAACATTAAAGCTCAAGGGAAACAGTTGAAATGACGTGGTCCTTAGTTGGCCGAAACGAAACATGAAGAATAGGCCTAATTACTCTGTTCCACATAGAGTGTTTATTTACAGTTCGTATGTCCGTACAGAAACTACTCGTGCAGTCAAGAGAAATTCCCGGCATTGCAGTTCCAAGCCGCAGGGCAGTTCATAAATTACTTAACAAATTTCGAGAAACGGAAAATCTTAATAAGAAGAAGCGAACAGAAGAACATATTGAAGACATTGCACAACGCCTGGAAACGTCTCCTTAGAAATATGTCTTAGCCGTATTTCTCAGCAGACGGGGTTTTCTTACGGTTCCATACAAAGGGCTACTAAGTTACTGAAGTTCCCTATGAATGTACTATGATGCCAGAACATACTGCGTTAATTGCATGACTTCGTGTAATAAACTATATCAGAACATAGAAAACAATAAATAAATGAGGTGACCATCTAAGTATTCCTGTCTATATGGGTGTTTTGTCTGCTGTCCTTATCCAATATGACATAGCTACATCTGGACTATACTGTACCAAAAATTCACCTCTCAGAATATCGCATTTAGTATACTATAGATTTCAAACAGTTTCGTAGTCAAAGAGAACTTACACAAAGCAGTAACGGGCTTGCAGGTGGTTCATGTGTGCTAAAGCTCGGCTAATGCTATTGCTTTCTGAATGCTCATAAACACTTGTCAATGTCACGTCACAGGAACGAACAGACACACACAGCCCCATCAGCACACTCACAGTGCCTGGCACAGACCTTGTAAGGCTTTATATAGCGTTTTGTTTAGATGACTAAGCCTGTTTCGTTCCGCCTAGTTCTAGAACGAAGAAGGACTTTATTCGCTTCTACATATATACGAGAACAGAACTTCTGTGATTTATTAAATGTTTGCAGTCTGCCTTATGCTGACAACTAGATCTGAATGGTCAACTGGATCGAGAACTTCGAACTTGTGAAGAAATACAGACACTTTAAATGAGGTGTCTGAGTGTCTATGGAGGAATGGCAACCCAGTCTTCCTCAAGAGCCGAAACCACAGAAGGTAGTGATAGACGCTGGGATCTGGAGTGAAAGTCGACGTTCTAACACATCGCAAAGGTGTTCCATTGGGTTCAGTTCGGGACTCTGTGCAGGCCAGTCCATTTCAGGAATGTTATTGTCCACAAGCGACAGCCTCACAGATGCAACTTCATGACAAGGTGCATTGTCAAGCTTATATAAATAATCATCGTCTCCGAACCGGTCCTCCACTATACACAGTACACAATGGTTTAAAATGTGTTTATATCCTTCCGCATTTAGAGTTTTCTTAAGCGCAATAAGGGGACCACGCCCTAACCACGAAAAACAACCCCAGATCATTACACCACCTCCTTCGTGCTTCACTGTTAGCTCTACACATGATTGCAGGTAACGTTCTCCAGACATTCGCCAAATCCAAACACTTCCTTCGGATTGCAACAGGTTATAGAAAGATTCATCACTCCAAATCACTCGATTCCAGTCATCCACTGTTCAGTCACGTCGCTCATTACACCACCTCAAGCGTTTCTTAGCACTGAGTACAGAAATGTTTGGCTTATGAGCTGCACCTCGACCATTGTACGCGAATCTTTTTAATTCCCGATGCACAACCATTGCGCTGGCTGGGGTGCTGATAGCACTTTGAAAGTCACGAATGATTCCTTCCGCTGATTTCTTGCGATTATTTTTACAACCAACTTACGCAAGGCTTGACGGTCCCTGTCCGTTAGGTCAGCCTAGTCTCGTTTTAGCTGCGGCTGTTCCTTCGCGTTTCCGCTTTATTATCACAGTCGACTTGGACTTGGGCAGCTCTAGAAGGGTTGAAATGTTCCTGATGGATTTATTACTCAGGTGACATCCAATGACTAGTACACGTTCGAAGTCACTGAACTCTCCTAACTGACCCATTCTGCAGTTACTGCTTCTCTCCTGACAACTCTCGTGACATCCAGGGTTCAATCCCGCATTACACAGGGGTGTCCAGATAGTGTAGTCGGTAGTAGACTGAGCTATGTCTAACACATTTTT
Organism: Anabrus simplex; assembly: GCF_040414725.1. Taxonomy (NCBI): domain Eukaryota; kingdom Metazoa; phylum Arthropoda; class Insecta; order Orthoptera; family Tettigoniidae; genus Anabrus; species Anabrus simplex. The sequence continues at coordinate 131,760,546 of NC_090269.1, forward strand.
GTGTCGTTCTCTGAAGGCTCTTACCCACCTTGCACCGCAAGTCCCTTGCCAGTAACGTCGATTAGGGGGGGGGACAAAACATTACATGTTCTATTCGTGGATTATTCGAAAGCCTTTGATACAGTTATAGTCGAACGCAAGTCATATCAAATATTGAGGATCTCATAGGAAAAAATAACGCCATATTGCAACTAGTAAAAAACATCCTGGCAAAGAATGAGTTGCAAATAGACGATTCGATCATAATATCCGATCCAATAGACCGGACTACAGGTGTACTACAGGGTGGTCCTTTAAGCCCTCTCCTTTTTAACGTCGGAACACATGATGTAATTCAGACAACGAAGACATAAGGCACAAACATTTATATGTATGCAGATGACATGGTTTTAGTGCCCATATCAATACCTGCTCTGCAGTTGGCATTTGATCGGCTCATAGAGTGGGATAAAACAAATGACCTTCATGTAAACAGAAGTAAAACCATGACTATGACTTTTAGAAAAAGAGACAGACATGCAGCAAGTGACGTGATATATTTGGATGGAGAACCACTAACCAGTGTGAATAAATTTAAATACCTCGGAATAACACTGAATATCCAAGGACCGGGCGAGTTGGCCGTGCGCGTAGAGGCGCGCGGCTGTGAGCTTGCATCCGGGAGATAGTAGGTTCGAATCCCACTATCGGCAGCCCTGAAGATGGTTTTCCGTGGTTTCCCATTTTCACACCAGGCAAATGCTGGCTTCCTTCCAACTCCTAGGCCTTTTCTATCCCATCGCCGCCATAAGACCTATCTGTGTCGGTGCGACGTAAAGCCCCTAGCAAAAAAAAAAAAAAATATCCAAGGAACCAATTTTGCAGCGCATATAAAACAAAGATTAACAGCAGCAGTGATAGCTATTAATGACATCAAATACTTATATAAAATATCCCTTCGGACTGCGTTATTCAGAGTGAAAATAGCACCTGTAATAACCTACGGCATCTCCAGCTTCTGGCAGCACCTGTCAGTAGAAAACTTAAAGGATGTGGAGAAGATAAAGGCAACATTTTTAAAGAGAGCCCTATGTTTGTCGAAATTCACCTCTTCGGGACTGGTGTATGAGCTAACTAGGGAAATTATGTTTGTGGAGGAAATACGGGACAAATTTTCTCTCCCATCAACTCCAGTATAGCCTACCAAAGTTTATTTCGCGAACATCACAGAAAGAAATCGGAAATCTGGTTGGACTTCTGCAGTACGGAAGCGATGATGAATGACAAATGGAAGGAAGCCAACTACGAGTTATGGCACATATTAACAAGGCTTGCTGTGCATGGTTATCACTTTTTTTTTTTTTTTTTGCTTTACGTCGCGCCGACACAGATAGGTCTTATGGCGACGATGGGACAGGGAAGGGCTGGGAGTGGGAAGGAAGCGGCCGTGGCCTTAATTAAGGTACAGCCCCAGCATTTGCCAGGTGTGAAAATGGGAAACCACGGAAAACCATTTTCAGGGCTGCCGACAATGGGGTTCGAACCTACTATCTCCCGAATACTGGATACTGGCCGCACTTAAGCGACTGCAGCTATCGAGCTCGGTAGGTTTTCACTTCAAACTATGCTCCACGACGAAGTATCACTCGCTAAATGAGGGATGCATGTATGCTTTGTGCAGGAAGCAGTGTGATCGCTTTCACGTACTAAGGTGTAAAGGAAGGAAAATTCCTCTAATTAAGTTCTGCATTGAATGATTTTGTTTATTCTTTGTATATGGCTATTCCATTTGTATTCCATTTTAACTGGCTGAAACAAGCAATTATAGCAATTATTAAAACAAGCCCTGTTATCTTACCAGCTAATTATTTCCATTAATTAATTACAAAATTATTAGCGGAAATACGCATAAAATGCCATTCGTTGTGGTATAGCACCACAGCAAGTAGTGGACACTTTGCATCTTCTGTGGGTAAGGGTAGCAGGGGGATATTTTTTTTGCCAAGTTGATGGATACTAAGGTATGACTCACCAGCTTGTTGCGCGCATTCGTCAGTCTGGCAGTCTCCAGTTTCTCACAGTTTCTTAGTCTGCAGTCAAATACTAAATTACTTTTAATTGTATAATCATGCCGTACTTCAATTTAATTTTAATACATGTGCAATGGTTGTTTCTTTGGTGAAAGTTTAGTTGTATAATATTGAACCAAAGTCTAAATCCCACAGTTAAGTTGGTAAACTGTCAAACATTATATTCTTCATCTGTTTACCCTCCAGGGTCGGTTTCTCCTTCGGACTCAGCGAGGGATCCCAACTCTACCGCCTCAAAAGCAGTGTCCTGGAGCTTCAGACTCTGGGTCGGGGGATACAACTAGGGAGGTTGACCAGTACCTCGCTCAGGCGGCCTCATCTGCTATGTTGAATAGGGGCCTTGTGGAGAGACGGGAAGTTTGGAAGGGAAGACAAGGAAGAGCGAAGGAAGCGGCCGTGGCCTTAAGTTAGGTACCGTCCCGGCATTTGCCTGGAGAAATGGGAAACCATGGAAAACCATTTCCAGGATGACTCAGGAGGGAATCGAATACCCCTCTACTCAGTTGACCTCCCGAGGCTGAGTGGACCCCGTTCCAGCCCTCGTACCACTTTTCAAATTTCGTGGCAGAGCCGGGTATCAACCCGGGCCTCCGGGGGTGGCAGCTAATTACACTAACCACTACACCACAGAGGCGGACGGCTGATTCTCTATCTGCAGTTTTCCTAGCCTTTTCTTAGTAAATGATTTCAAAGAAATTGGAAATTTATTGAACATCTCCCTCAGTAAGTTATTTCAATCCCTAACTCACCTGCCTATAAACGAATATTTGCCCCAATTTGTTCTCTTGAATTCCAATTTTATCTTCATATTGTGATCTTTCCTGCTTTTAAAAACACCACTCAAACTTATTCGTCTATTAATGTCATTCCACTTCATATCTCCACAGACAGTTGGAACATACCACTTAGTCTAGCAGCTCGTCTCCTTTCTCCCAAGTCTTCCCAGTACAAACTGCGCAACATTTTCGTAACATTATTCTTTATTCGGAAATCACCCAGAACAAATCGAGCTGCTTTTCTTTCGATTTTTTTTCCCAGTTCTCCAATCAAGTCATCCTGGTGAGGGTCCCATACACTGGAACCATCCTCTAGTTGGGGGCCTTACCAGACATATGCCCTCTCCTTTACATCTTTACTACAACCCCTAAATACCCTCATAACCATGTGCAGAGATCTGTACCCTTTATTTACAATCACATTTATGTGATTACCCCAATGAATATCTTTCCTTATATTAATACCTAGGTATTTACAGTAATCCGCATAAAAAACTTTCACCCCATCGATACAGTAATTAAAACTGAGAGGACTTTTCCTATTGGTGAAATTCACAATCTAACTTTTAACTCCGTTTATCATCATACCATTACCTACTGTCCATCTCACAACATAGTCGAGGTCTTTTTGCAGTTGCTCGCAACCTTGTAACTTATTTATTACTTTTTTTTTTTTTTTTTTTTTTTGCCAGTTGCTTTACGTCGCACCGACACAGATAGGTCTTATGGCGACGATGGGTCAGGAAAAGGCTAGGAGTGGAAAGGAAGCGACCGTGGCATTAATTAAGGTACAGCTCCAGCATTTGCCTGGTGTGAAAATGGGAAACCACGGAAAACCATCTTCAGGGCTGCCGACGCTGGGGTTCGAAACTACTATCTCCCGAATACTGGATACTGGCAACACTTAAGCGACTGCAGCTATCGAGCTCGGTATATTTATTACTAGGGCCTATATACCGTATAATATCTCCCGCAAAGAACTTATCTCTTCTTCCAGTTATTTATTCATATCAGCGAGATCGATAGCTGCAGTCGCTTAAGTGCAGCAAGTATCCAGTGTTCGGGAGATAGTGGGTTCGAACCCCACTGTCGGCAGGCCTGAATATGGTTTTCCGTGGTTTCCCATTTTCACACCAGGCAAATTCTGGAGCTGCACCTTAATTATGGCCACGGCCGCTTCCTTCCCACTCCTAGCCCTTTCCTGTCCCATCGTCGCCATAAGCCCTATCTGTGTCGGTGCGACGTAAAACGACTTGTAAAGAAATTACTCATAATATATATATATATATATATATGTGTGTGTGTGTGTGTGTGTGTGTGTGTGTAAACATAAACGCCCAATAATACTGTCTGGTCTGTGCGTTCGAGAAATGTTGGCGATAGTACAAATACCCAGTCCCCCGAGTCAGGGGAAGTAAGCATTTAAGTTTTAAATCTCCGACCTGGCCGAGAATCGAACCCGCGGCCCTATGAACCGAAGGTGACTACGGCGACCATTCAGCCACGAAGCTACACGCTGTGTGATGGGACAGGCAATCGATTTCTTGAAAAAGAACTGGGACCCCAAGATGTGAAAGTCGTTTGGGGCGAGATCAGGTGGGAGGGTGGTAGGGAGTGAGGGAGAGAGGTAGGGAGGGAGGGAGGGATAAAGGGAATCTCACGAAATTTATTGCCATACCGAAAAAATTTGAGACACTATCAGGAAAAGGAGGTTGAAATTCTATGGTCACATTCTCAGAATGAACAATGATAGACTGACCGAAAGAATTCTAAATCTTGCCCTCGCATTGAAAGCCAGGAACAACTGGCTAAATGAAATAGAATCAGATCTTCAAAAATCAAGACCAACCAGGAAACTGTGAAGAACCGATCTGCTTTCAGAACACTGAATAATAACCATTGTTTCTCGGAGCCAAAATCTAGAACTAATAAAAGCTGGACAGAAGAACGTAAGAAGAATGTCATTGAGAGGGTGACGAGATTTGGGGAAGAGGAGAAAGCAAAATAATCAGCTAAATAAGTTCAAGCGCGCTCCTCAGTTGGGCGTAACGATGTGGAATAATAATAATAATAATAATAATAATAATAATAATAATAATAATTCCTGCTCCTGAGCTGAATGGTCAACGTACTAGCCTTCGTTTCAGAGGGGCAGTGAATTCTATTCCCGGTCGGGTTCGAGTATTTTAATTATGTTAGGTTAATTCCTCTGGCTCGGAGACTGGGTGTTTGTGCTCGTCCTAACGCACATCTTCTTTCTTTCTTTCTTAATCTATTTACCCTCCGGGGTCGGCTTTTCCCTCGGACTCAGCGAGGGATCCTGCCTCTACCGCCTCAAGGCAGTGTCCTGGAGCTTCAGACTCTGGGTCGGGGGATACAACCGGGGAGGATGACCAGTACCTCGTCCAGGCGGCCTCACCTGCTATGCTGAACAGGGGCCTTGGTGGGGGATGGGAAGATTGGGATAGACAAGGAAGAGGGAAGGAAGCGGCCGTGGCCTTAAGTTAGGCACCATCCCGGCATTTGCCTGGAGGAGGAGTAGAAAACCACGGAAAACCACTCAGTTGACCTTCCGAGGTTGCATGGACCCCGTTCCAGCCCTCGTACCACTGTTCAAATTTCGTGGCAGCTAATCACACTAACCACTACACCACAAAGGCGGACAGTAAGCTTATTACCGGAGGAAATCTTAATATGCTCATAGGTTGTGAAATGAACTCCTCACTATCTGTCCAGGGTGTATCGAGTCCTACAGGCTAGGTAACATGTAGAATACACAGTTCTAGGACGAACACGTTCGTCAACGTTATTTGTAGTCAGAGAGCTTAAGGTGGCATTTTTTAAGAAAAAATAAGCTAGGCTATCGCTAGTACAAGCCATTTAGACCTCTACAGAATTTTTACAATATGTTTAACGCCACAGTACGTCCGCCTCTGTGGTGTAGTGGTTAGTGTGATTAGCTGCCACACCCAGATGCCCGGGTTCGATTCCCGGTTCTGCCACGAAATTTGAAAAGTGGTACGAGGGCAGGAACGGGGTCCACACAACCTCGGGAGGTCAAATGAATAGAGGTGGGTTCGATTCCCACCTCAGCCATCCTGGAAGTGGTTTTCCGTGGTTTCCCACTTCTCCTCCAGGCAAACGTCGCGATGGTACCTAACTTAAGGCCAGGGCCGCTTCCTTCCCACTTCCTTGTCTATCCCTTCCGATCTTCCCATCCCCCACAAGGCCCCTGTTCAGCATAGCAGGTGAGGCCGCCTGGGCGAGGTACTGGTCATTCTGCCCAGTTGTATCCCCGACCCAATATCTCAGGCTCCAGAACACAGCCCTTGATGCGGTAGAGGTGGGATCCCTCGCCGAGTCCGAGGTAAAAACCAACCCTGGAGGGTAAACAGATTAAGAAGAAGAAGACAGCGTCAATGTTATTAGTACTGAAATGGCGTGTGGCATTTTGTTTCGGGAGTGCCCGAGGACATGTTCTGCTCGCCAGGTGCAGGTCTTTTGATTTGATTCCAGTAGGCGACCTGCGCGTCATGACGGGGATAAGATGATCATGAAGACGACACATACAACCAAGCCTCTGTGCCAGCGAAATTAACCAATGTGGTTAAAATTTCCGACCCTGTCGGAAATCAAACCCGGGACTCATGTGACCGAAGGTCTGCACCCTAACCATTTATCCATGGAGCCGGACTTCTTAGCATTAACGTCCAGGAACAGGATTTCTCGAGTGTGAAACCCATCTTCAGCGCTATCGACGGAGGGTTTCGAATCCAGCATTTCCCACATGACTGGCACCGCGTAGCCTCGTCACTCGGTATCCCTAGAACAGTGGAGGATAATCCTAAGATCGGCACTAAGGAAGTGGTTTACTGTACGCCTAGCTGCCTTTACATCCAGGAATTAATCTCTTCATTTCTGCCCACTGTGGGTGGGGCGGTAGAATAACACCCATGGTATCTCCTGCCTGTCGTAAGAGGCGACTCAAAGGGTACGCAGGGGCTCTGAACTTGGGAGCGTGAGTTGGGGACCATGGGGCCCTTATCTGAATCCTGGCAAGCTTCCGCTTACTTGTGCCAGGCTCCTCACTTTCAGCTATCCTATCCGACCTCCCTTCGTCAACTCTTGTTCTTTTACGACCCCGACGCCATTAGAGTACTCGAGGCCTAGCGTGTCTTTCATTTTCACGCCCTTCAATCAATCAATCAATCAATGAATACTGATCTGCATTTAGGGCAGTCGCCCAGGTGGCAGATTCCCTATCTGTTGCTTTCCTAGCCTTTTCCTAAACGATTTCAAAGAAATTGGAAATTTATTGAACGTCTCCCTTGGTAAGTTATTCCAATCCCTAACCCCCCTTCCTATAAATTAATATTTGGCCTAATTTGTCCTCTTGAATTCCAACTTTATCTTCATATTGTGATCTTTCCTTCTTTTATAAACGCCACTCAAACTTATTCGTCTACTAATGTCATTCCACGCCATCTCTCCGCTGACAGCTTGGAATATACCACTTAGTCGAGCAGCTCTTCTTCTTTCTCTCAGTTCTTCCCAACCCAAACTTTGCAACATTTTTGTAACGCTACTCTTTTGTCGGAAATCACCCAGAACAAATCGAGCTGCTTTTCTTTGGATTTTTTCCAGTTCTTGAATCAGGTAATCCTGGTGAGGGTCCCATACACTGTGACCATACTCTAGTTGGGGTCTTACCAGAGACTTATATGCCCTCTCCTTTACATCCATACTACAACCCCTAAACACCCTCATAACCATGTGCAGAGATCTGTACCCTTTATTTACAATCCCATTTATGTGATTACCCCAATGAAGATCTTTCCGTATATTAACACCCAGATACCTACAATGATCCCCAAAAGGAACTTTCACCCCATCAACGCAGTAATTAAAACTGAGAGGACTTCTCCTATTTGTGAAACTCACAACCTGACTTTTAACCCCGTTTATCAACATACCATTGCCTGCTGTCCATCTCACAACATTTTCAAGGTCACGTTGCAGTTGCTCACAATCTTGTAACTTATTTATCACTCTATAGAGAATAACATCATCCGCAAAAAGCCTTACCTCCGATTCCACTCCTTTACATACATCATTTATATATATGAGAAAACATAAAGGTCCGATAATACTGCCTTGAGGAATTCCCCTCTTAATTATTACAGGGTCAGATAAAGCTTCACCTACTCTAATTTTCTGAGATCTATTTTCTAGAAATATAGCAATCCATTCAGTCACTCTTTTGTCTAGTCCAATTGCACTCACTTTTGCCAGTAGTCTCCCATGATCCACCCTATCAAATGCTCTAGACAGGTCAATCGCGATACAGTCCATTTGACCTCCAGAATACAAGATATCTGCTATATCTTGCTGGAATCCTACAAGTTGAGCTTCAGTGGAATAACCTTTCCTAAAACCGAACTGCCTTCTATCGAACCAGTTATTAATTTCACAAACATGTCTAATATAATAAGAAAGAATGCCTTCCCAAAGCTTACATACAATACATGTCAAACTTACTGGCCTGTAATTTTCAGCTTTATGTCTATCACCCCTTCCTTTATACACAGGGGCTACTATAGCAACTCTCCATTCATCTGGTATAGCTCCTCCGACCAAACAATTATCAAATAAGTACTTCAGATATGGTACTATATTCCAACCCATTGTCTTTAGTATATCCCCAGAAATCTGATCAATTCCAGCCGCTTTTCTAGTTTTCAACTTTTTTATCTTATTGTAAATGTCATTGTTATCATATGTAAATCTTATTACTTCTTTGGCCTTAGTCTCCTCCTCTATCTCTACATTATCCTTGTAACCAACAATCTTTACATACTGCTGACGGAATATTTCTGCCTTTTGAAGATCCACGCATACACACTCCCCCTGTTCATTAATTATTCCTGGAATGTCCTTCTTGGAACCTGTTTCTGCCTTAAAATACCTATACATACCCTTCCATTTTTCACTAAAATTTGTATGACTGCCAATTATGCTTGCCATCATGTTATCCTTAGCTGCCTTCTTTGCTAGATTCAATTTTCTAGTAAGTTCCTTCAATTTCTCCTTACTTCCACATTCATTTCTAACTCTATTTCTTTCCAGTCTGCACCTCCTTCTTAGTCTCTTTATTTCTCTATTATAATAAGGTGGGTCTTTACCAATCCTTATCACCTTTAAAGGTGCAAACCTGCTTTCGCATTCCTCAACAATTTCTTTAAACCCATCCCAGAGTCTGTTTACATTTTTATTTACCGTTTTCCACCGATCATAGTTACTTTTTAGAAACTGCCTCATGCCTGCTTTATCAGCCATATGGTACTGCCTAATAGTCCTACTTTTAAGACCTTCCTTTCTATCGCATTTATTTTTAACTACCACAAAAACAGCTTCATGATCACTAATACCATCTGTTACTTCAGTTTCCCTATAGAGCTCATCTGGTTTTATCAGCACCACATCCAGGATATTTTTCCCTCTGGTTGGTTCCATCACTTTCTGAATCAGCTGCCCTTCCCATATTAACTTATTTGCCATTTGTTGGTCATGCTTCCTGTCATTCGCATTTCCTTCCCAATTGACATCTGGCAAATTCAGATCTCCCGCTACAATCACATTTCTTTCCATGTCGTTTCCCACATAGCTGACTATCGTATCAAATAATTCCGAATCCGCGTCAGTGCTACCTTTTCCCGATCTGTACAATCCAAATATATCAAGTGGCCTATTATCTTTAGAAATGAGCCTTACACCTAGAATTTCATGTGTCTCATCTTTAACTTTTTCGTAGCTTACAAATTCTTCTTTCACCAGAATGAACACTCCCCCTCCCACCATTCCTATCCTATCTCTACGATACACACTCCAGTGCGGTGAAAAAATTTCTGCATCCATTACATCATTTCTCAGCCATGATTCAACTTCTATTACAATATCTGGTAAATATATATCTATTAAATTACTTAATTCTATTCCTTTCTTTACAATACTTCTACAGTTCAACACTAACAATTTTATGTCATCCCTACTTGATTTTCAGTTCCCTGTTCCCTTATCACCGCTCCCTAGGCCATCCCGTTTCCCTGAAATGTACCTCCGTATTACCCTTCCAAACAAATTTATTAACTTATACGTACCACTGCGGTTTAATTGAAGGCCATCTGAGTGCTGATCCCTATCTCCTACCCTAGAAATTTCACTCCCAGTTTCCCACATACCCACTCCATAGTCTCATTTAAATCCCCAATCACCTTCCAGTCAGTATTCCTCCTACACAGTATTCCACTAATAACAATCTCCGCTTTCTTAAACTTCACCCGTGCTGTATTTACCAGATCCCACACATCTCCAACTATGTTGGTACTTATATCAGCTTGCCTTACGTTGTTGGTCCCAACGTGAAACACTACCACCTTCTCCTTTCCCTCCTCCCTCTCTTCTACTTTCCTCAACATCTGCCTCAACCTAATTCCTGGATAACATTCTACCCTGGTTCCCTTTCCTCCACACACTTTCCCCACGTGTCTACCGATGGAATCCCCCATGACTAGAGCCTCAACCCTACCCACCTCATTTGATCCCCTCCCCTCCTGGTCAGCCCTATCTTTCCTGATAGCTGCAGAAGCTACTTCATCCTCCCTTTTCTCCTTCCCATGACCCTGTTCCACCTGTCTTTTCCTATCCTCTACTCTACATTTCCCTTTCCTACCTTTTCCCTTCCTCCTACTTCCACACATCTCACCAACAGTTCCTTGTCCCTCATCTTCCCTCTGTTGTTCTACCTGGAGTGACTCGTACCGATTTCGCACAGACACATGTCCTGAATTCTGATCCTGAATAGAGCCCTTAGCCTGCAATCTCCTTCACCTTAGAACATTAGACCACCTGTCTTCTACAACTCCCCCTTTCCTTCCCCTCCCTCTGGTACACCTACTGTAACCTGTACATTGCTTGAGGGAGTCCTATCTTCCTTCCTGTCTTCTTTGAGAATCCTAATTATCTCCCTCAAACTTTCCAACTCCTCCCTCATACCCCTCAATGCCTCGCCACACCCACAGTTCGTACACTCGCGCTCCTTAGCCATTCCTTACAGAAAAAAAAATGAAATTAAAAATAAAATAACTTATCTGCAAAAAATAAATGAACGGAGGGATATATTGTCTGGGATAGTACACAACAATAAGGTAATTAATGTACGACTACACTACAATACTACTTAGTCGTGCTCTATTTTTTATCCTACAACCCCTAACAGGATAAAAACTGCTGTTAATTACTGAATATCGAAAGTAATACACAAGAACTACACAATTCCAAACTGCAATTAAGCCTATCCTAATTACAACAATAGTATTTTAGTATGAGTTTCTACGGATACCTCTACTACACCAGTACTACACAAATATTTTACAATAATAAAATAAGCACACTAAATTCTAATAGGATATTACTCGTATACTACTGTACAGTACACTACAGTAATTTTTAAACTACTTTCAGACGTATCCTAATTACGATACCGGTACCGTATGTCACTACTAAGCACAACAAAAATGAAATGTGCAAGAACTACTGTACTCAAAGATTACCAACGAAGCTAAATGCTTAGACAATTTTTTTATTATTATTACGGTCTAATACACACGAATATAGCAGGCAAGATACGGCACTATCTAAATGTACTGTATCTATACTACAATGTATCTACACTACACTACTTACACTGCGTTTAGTTAAATGCTTAGGTAGCGAAAGGATTGCCGTGCACGAAGAAAAACACGAATATAACTGGCAACATACTATCTAATATATTATACCTTATCTTCACTACAATTCTACTGAAATGTGATTATGTGATTATTACAGCTGGTGGATTACTATTACTTTCCCTACTCCACGGGACGGAGAATAAAAGTGTCCTTAATTAGGCCTACTGAAAAATACTAGATTGTCTACAATAATTTCTCAAATATTTCTATCAAAACTACTCCTACTACTTCAGGGACTTGAACTGCAATTACTGGGATATATGAACGTTATTATTATTAGCTAACCGCTCATAAATACTGAAAGATCGAGGGAGCGAAATATAAATTACGGATACTTTAACTACCTACTCAGAAGTAAAAATGATTGGAATACAAGGTCAGCTGATTTTTATTTATATTTATTTGACTACACTACTCCCTTTGTTCACGACTGTAGCCAACAATGCAATATTTGAATATGAGGAGCGACAATAATCAGTAACAATACAACGACTGTTAACTATTACCGAGTAATCTCTAACTACTTTTTAAATGGAAGTTTACAGGCGAATCGTGTTTTTAATGTAGTAAATTATTACCTTCGCGATAGTTTGGACGGATACCTATACGAAATACCGGAGAAATTTCGGCTGAAGTTACGGTACTATTCCTTATAATAATCTGCCTTTGTAAGTATTATACCAACGAACCTACAGATATTCACAAATATTTTAAAAGTTAATATTATTACCTAAAGTATTTCCTAAACCTAAATTCGAAACAAGGTGCACCTAGCTAGCCTACTTAACCTAGAAAACGTAATTTACTGAAGACCAACTGAATTACTTGTTATAAAATTTAAATAAATATCACTACTCCCAATTTCTACCAACAAGCACTAAACACCACTATATAAATAGCACTAAATGAATCACAAATACAAAAAATTAAGCTATTTCACTAGGTTTTAACTACTTAATCACTACAATAATGCAAGAGCTCTCTCAACAGCCAACCGTTCTCAAGCGCATCCAACAATGCCCTTGTCTTTCTTTGGCCTGTATCTTCATTTTTCGAAGTGTCGGACCCCTTCCATTTTTTATCTCTTAGCGATATATAGAGGGTGGTTGCCTAGTTGTACTTTCTCTTAAAACAATAATCACCACCACCTCTTCATGTCTGTTGTAGGCTGCATTGAATCTAGAATATATATGGTGTATCATAATTAATGGCAAAAATTGAAACAGCAAAAAATAGCAAAATAAGTCTTAGTAAAAACGAGTTCGCAAACGAGCCATTTGCGAGGTAACTTACAATTTGAGGTTATATTACAATGACTGTACAGTGCACTTATCGTAGTTAAAGGAAGTGGTCAAAGTGTCCTCCTTGCACCCGTTTGCTGGCCTCTACTCGTCTCCACATTGATTTTCGAATTCTTTCAAACACGCCTGGATCATTTTACAATTCCTAATAAGCATTTACACGTCTCTGCTTCAATTCTTCTAACGGGTTAACCGGAGTGTCGTAGGCTACACCTTTAAGGTGGTCTGAAACATAAAAATCCAAAGGGTTCAGATCAGGTGATCTTGGAGGGCAGGGTACGATACAGGTCCTCCTTGGCCATATCGGCGCGTTAGATGTCCTCTCACGTGCCGGTGCTCCTTCATGCATGTACCACATCCTCTGGTGTTGCTCCAAGGGAACAATCTCAAGAAATCGTGGAAGATGATACCACAGAAACCGAAAGTAATCACGTCCATTGAGTTTGTTTGGTAAAATGTACGGCGCAATAAGACGATTACCTAGTACGCCTAACCACAATTCAATGAGAAACGTCACTGATGCGGTGATTCGTGCACACCGTCTGGGTTTAAGGCCCAGTGACTCCAAATGTGAGAATTGTGATAATTAAAAATCCCATCACGAGTGGATCCTGCTTCAACTGTAAATAAAATGTTATTTTCAAACCTAGGTTGCCTGCAGATTGTTGTTACATCCACTGACAGAACGTTACTCTAGGACCAAAGCCCGGCTCGTTAGAGGTTACAATGAAATGCGATGTTGTATTCTCCAAACGGCTTTGCTCTGGCATAGGAAATACCGAGAGTTCGCCAACATGAATCACGTGCCCGGAAGTAACAAAGTAAACTCATTTTCGAGAAGAGAAACATTTTCTCCGCCAATCCGAATGCCCCATTGTTCTTAACATAACACGGAGAGCATCCCTGATGTTTTTTTGGTTGTATATTTCTGATATACCCTGTCGTTTTGACTGTAGTGTGCTGATTTTAAAGGGGCCATTGACGTGCTATATTACTGCGCAATATAATTGATAGTGTGTATTTAATATTGAAGGGTTGTGCAATATATTTTACGAAATAAAAAATTGAAATATATTGCGCAAATCGCAAAATACTGTGCCGTATGTTGGCAATATTGTGCAATATCCCGTCCTCCCGCCAGTTGGTATCAACAAGTGGGGGAGAACGTATCGTGAGAGCAGACAAACAGGTGGTGAAAAAGTTTATTTTGGAGTCTATCGGAGTGTTTCCGGCTCTATGGGACGTTACGAGCAAAGATTGCCATAATCGCGTTAAAAAAGGTGAACAGAAAGAGGTGCTTATTGAGAAATATCGCGAAAAAATATCCGAACGCCGACAAGCAAGAATTTATTTTTAAAAATCAGTTCTCTACGTACAAACTTCCGGAAGGAAGTGAAGTGGCTTCCTGATACAGAAAAGAGTGTTCCCCAAACAAAATACCGGCATGGACTGACTATACCAGGTGGCTCTCGTACGCCGTACTTTATACTTGTAAATGCCCCGCATGTACAGATGATGAATGGGATGTCTACCAACTGATTTTCACAGGGGAACTACTGCCAGCGGGTAGTTTACGTCAGAATATAAAGAGATAAGAAACGGAGTGTCGCTCGCAGCATGTTACTCAGCGCTACTGGTCGAATGCACCCATTGCATTAGTAAACATCGTTTTCGACCGCTGGTGTATGGTACAGCCGCACTATATTTGCTGTCCACATATCAGCAATGGCTAGTGTGATCAACAGCGACGAATACACAGGCATTATTTTAATCTGGAAATTCTAGTCGGAATGCAACAGAAGCTCCAAACAGACGTATGCCTTCTACACACGTACTTCACCGAACAGTATTAGTTTTTGTTTCATACAAGCAACTCTTCCATCGAGTGGAATGTCTACACGTGTATAAATTAATAAGTTATTAGATTTACTTTTCTTCATCTTTGGCGTGTCTACAAACAGTAGCGGCGATTAAGGGGTGGGGCGAGGTGGGTCAGTGCCCGCCCCCCACTTTGTGGAGTAATCATTACATTTTTATTCCAATTTAGCCAGCTGAAACTAGGAATTATTTAAAAAAAAGCTGTTTGTACAAACCTTGTTGTCTTATCTGCTAATTCCTTCGTTTATTTTCTTTAATTATTAACATAATTATTGACGGAAATACGCACAATATACTGTTCGTCGCCGCTAACCAATTTGTATAGCACTACGGCAAATAGTGGAGACTTTGCACGTGCTGTGAGGAAGGGTAGTAGGGGTACATATTTTTTTGCCGAGGTCGTGGCCATTGAGTTATAATTCACCCACTTGCCGCGCGCATTCATCAGTCTGGCAGCCTCTTTAGTGTCTGTTAGTTTCTTAGGAGCACTCAAATACTAAATTATTTTTAATTGCATAATCATACCGTACTTCTATTTAATTATACCGGGCGAGGTGGCCGTGGGGTTACAGGCGCGCAGCTTTGAGCTTGCACTCGGGAGATAGTAGTTGCGAATTCCACTGTTAGCAGCCCTGAAGATGGTTTTCCGTGGTTTCCCATTTTCACACCAGACAAATGCTGGGGCTGTACCTTATTTAAGGCCACGGTCGCTTCCTTCGCTCTTCCTTGTCTATCCCTTCCAATCTTCCCATTCCCCACCAAGGCCCCTGTTCAGCATAGCAGGTGAGGCCGCCTGGGCGAGGCACTGATCATCCTCCCCGGTTGTATCCCTCAACCCAATGTCTCACACTCCAGGACACTGCCCTTGAGGTGGTAGAGGTGGGATCCCTCGCTGAGTCCGAGGGAAAAGCCAATCCTGGAGGGTAAACAGATTAAGAAAGAAGAAGAAGAAAGTAAAGTTGGTATTCTCTCGCGTTGAAATTACAATTGCAATTAAATATATCTTTTTTTTACAATTGATTTTACGTCGCAGCGACACAGATAGAACTTATGGGAAGGAAGCGGCCGTGGTCTTAATTAAGGTACAGCCTCAGCATTTGCCTGGTATGAAGAAGGGAAACCACGAAAAACCATCTTCAGGGCTGTCGACAGTGGGATTCAAAACCACTATCTCCCGAGTGCAAGCTCACAGCTGCACGCCCGTAACCCCACGGCCAGCTCACCCGGTATAATTACATAGATGTACGGCATGATTATGAAATTAAAATCATTTAGTATTTGAATACACACTAAGAAACTAACAGACAATAAAGAGACTGCCAGACTGACGAATGCGCGCGGCAAGCGGGTGAATTATAACTCAGTGGCCACGACCTCGGCAAAAAAATATTTACCCCTACTACCCTTCCTCACAGCACATGCAAAGTCTCCACTACTTGCCCTAGCGCTATACAATAAAGGGAAGATTTAGCACATAAGGAAACAATGCTTCTACAAATAGCTTTTTTAAATAATTCCTAGTTCCATCTGGCTAAAGTGGAATAAAAAATGTAATATTTACTCTACAGAGTGGGGGTGGGAGCGACTGTCCCTCCTCACCCCACCCCTTAACCACCGCTACTGTTTGTCGACACGCCAAAGATGCAGTAAATGAAATATTGCTTGTTGTTTTAAGGGGCCTAACATTGAAGGTCATCGGCCCAAATGAAATCTAATAACTTATTAATTTATACACGTGTAGACATTTAACTCGATAAAATAACTGATTGTATGGAACAAAAACTAATACTGTTCGGCGAAATATGTGTGTAGAAGGCGTACGTCTGTTTGGAGCTTCTGTTGCACTCCGACCAGGTTATCCAGCTTAAAATATAATGTCTATGTATTCACCGCTGGTTATCACACTAGCCATTGCCGATATGTGGACAGCAAATATAGTGCGGCTGTATCATACACCAGCCTAGACCTATGCGGTCGAAAACGATGTTTACTAATGCAATGAGTGCATTCGAACAGTAGCGCTGAGTAACATGCTGCGAGCGACACTCCGTTTCTTATCTCTTCATATTCTGACGTAACCTGCCCGCTGGCAGTAGTTCCCCTGTGAAAATCAGTTGGTAGACATCCCATTCATCACTTGTGCATGCGGGGCATTTATAAGTAGAAAGTACGGCGTTCGAGTGCCACCTGGTATATTGCCACGCATATTGTACGTCTATGACCGCTTTGCACAATGAATCGCACAACCAACAATATTATGTCCAGACGATTCTATTTATTGCACAAACCCGATAGTTGTGAATACTATTGTACGTCTGTGGGCAGGTAACAATATATTGTAGAATCCATTTTGCGCAATAATATTTCACGTCTATGGGCCCCTTAACACTCTGAGTTGCCGTAATCAGTCCACATCACTGATCCTGCCACCTATTCAATAGCCTTGAATGTAGATCGGTAGTGATTTATTGATTGAGTGATTGATTGATCACAATTGTATATCATGCTTTCAATCCAATTCTTTCTACGGTACTTGGCTTGTAGCGTAGCTGAATAGGCACTCGCCCCCTTCATTCGTGTTTGCGAGATGGAATCCCAGCACAGTCGGTTTGCATTTAAGACTGCTCAAGTATGAGAGATCCACATCACTAAATTTGTTGGAATGATACATATCCTTTTCCTGGACCATATTCCCGCACTCCACTGTCCCTTATTATCATAGCAACTGAGTGAAGTTAAACGCAGATTATGATGATGACGATGATATTTTCTTCTCTACACCGGCCCAGCGAATTCATGGGGATAAACCCTCCTTTCACTGGTTGGTACACACCGTAAAACTGTATATATGGAACTGTTCTTGATTAGTCACATAAAATAATAATAATAATAATAATAATAATAATAATAATAATAATAATAATAATAATAGTAGTGTCCGCCTCTGTGGTGTAGTGGTTAGTGTAATTAGCTGCCACCACCGGAGGTCCGGGTTCGATTCCCGGCTCTGCCACAAAATTTGAAAAGTGGTACGAGAGTTGGAACGGGGTCCACTCAGCCTCGGGAGGTCAACTGAGTAGAGGTGGGTTCGATTCCCACGTCAGCCATCCTCAAGTGGTTTTCCGTGGTTTCCCACTTCTCCTCCAGGCAAATGCCGGGATGGTTCCTAAGTTAAGGCCACGGCCACTTCCTTCCCTCTTCCTTGCTTGTCGCTTCCCAACTTCCAATCTCCCGGAAAAACGAACACTGGAGTGTAAGCAGATTAAGAAGAAGAAGAAGGAGGAGGAGAAGATTAAATGCTATTTATTTTACGTCCCACTATCATTATAATTTTCGGAATATTGTATCACAGGTATTGTTCGTACGTGCCAATAAATCTACTGATACGATTGTTTTTCATCTGGCTTTACGTCACATCGACACAGGCAGGTCTTATGGCGACGATGGGACAGGAAAGGGCTAGGAATGGGAAGGAAGCGGCCGTGGCCTTAATTAAGATACAGCCCCAGCATTTGCCTAGTGCGAAAATGGGAAAGCACGGAAAACTATCTCCAGGGCTGCAGACAATGGGTTCGAACCTACTATCTCCCGAGTACTGGATACTGGCGGCACTTAAGCGACTGCAGCTATCGAGCTCAGTTACTGAGACGAGCACCTTCAAATACCATCGGACTGAGCTGGGGTCAAACACACCAGCTTGAGCTTGTAAGTGCGGCGCTCTACTGCCTGAATCACTTTGCTTCGGTTCTAAACACGAATTTGAATTACGGTATTTTGATTTTTAATTAACTAATCTTTAGGCTAAAATTCCGAATATTAAGACACATCACATTGCTAGAAAATAGAGGTTGGTGACCTTTCAAAAACGATTGACTATAATTTACTCGGAGTTGTTTGCCCAATCGTATAACAGAACCTTGTAGCTTATACCCCTATAATAGAGATTAGTAAGCTTTTAGTTCCCCTCGACCGACCAGCAACTGGTTATCTACTGCTATATGTTATGTTCCCATGAGAAACAATAAATACGTCACATTACTTGAGTAGGATAAGATAAGACTCACTGACACATCGGTTTGTGAGGCATAAAAACTAGGTCATCAGCTTTATAACAGACGATATCTGATACCAATAACTCGAAAAATGATTATTTTGTGTTAGAAAAGAATATGGTCCGCCTCTGTGGTGTAGTGGTTAGTGTGATTAGCTGCCACCCCCGGAGGCCCGAATTCGATTCCCGGCACTGCCACGAAATTTGAAAAGTGGTACGAGGGCTGGAACGGTGTCCACTCAGCCTCAGGAGGTCAAGTGAATAGAGGTAGGTTCGATTCCCACCTCAGCCATCCTGGAACTGGTTTTCCGTGGTTTCCCACTTCTCCTCCAAGCAAATGCGGGAATAATAAAAATAATAGTAATAATCGTATGGCCTCAGCTACCGTGTGCAGAAATTTCAATTTGACGCCACCTGGCTGTCTGCTCGTCAATTTCGACGTTCCGTTTTACTCTAGGCCTACGAGATGGCAGACAGAGTAAACCGAAACTCTCTTGGGCGTCTATGGCTGAGATTTAATGAATTTTGTCGGTTAAACACCAAGTGTGTCACCAGAGATCTTTTACATGCTGACATTGTACGACATGAAGTGTCGAATGG
Organism: Anabrus simplex; assembly: GCF_040414725.1. Classification (NCBI taxonomy): domain Eukaryota; kingdom Metazoa; phylum Arthropoda; class Insecta; order Orthoptera; family Tettigoniidae; genus Anabrus; species Anabrus simplex. The sequence goes on from NC_090269.1 coordinate 131,780,010, forward strand.
ACTTTTTTCCGTCCTTCAAAAATCCGACTACCTCTGCGGTTTGAACCCACTATCTTGGGATCCGGAGGTCGACACTCTACCACTGATCCATAAAGGCCGCTGATGCCGGGATGGTACCTAACTTAAGGCCACGGCCGCTTCCTTCCCTCCATCTTGTCTATCCCTTCCAATCTTCCCATGACCAAAGCCCCTGTTCAGCATAGCAGGTGAGGCCGTTTGGGCGAGGTACTGGTCTTCCTCCCCAGTTGTATCCCCGACCCAGAGTCTGATGCTGCAGGACACTGCCCTTGAGATGGTGGTGGTGGGATCCCTCGCTGAGTCGAGGGAAAAACCGACCCTGGAGGGTAAACAGATAAAGGAGAAGAAAAAGAATATGTCAGTTGAAACCAATGGCGTGAGAGTCAGGAGCAAGAAAACTGGGTTCATGTTCACTGACTTCGTAAATTCCTCGCAATTTTCCTTGCTGGTGAGCCCCTGTTAATGGTTGATGAATTTAAATGCCTCGCTCCTAAGCGACAGCAGGTGCGGGACGTGAAACACCGAATCAATATTGGATGGATAAAGGAAGTCCATGACCGGATAATTGAAAATCCACAGCCTGTTTCCAGTCATTGACCGGGTCAAGAATGGAATGAATGAAGACCCCATCTAGCGGCGAGGGTAGGAACTGTGCCGGCTGCCGAAGCATGTCGCACTCCTCTAGGGCAATGATTAATGAATGACAGGAGAGTGTTGCTGGAATGAAATATGACAGAGAAAAAGGGAGTACCCGGAGAAAAACTTGTCCCGACTCCGCTTTGTCCAGCACGAATCTCACATGGAGTGACCGGGATTTGAACCATGGAACCCAGCGGCGAGAGGCCGGTGCGCTGCCGCATGAGCCAAGTTGGCTCACTACTGACCGGGTAATTATGTAACAAAATAATGCCCGCTAAACTGAAAGGAACGAGCTATAGTACCCGGCTCTGTCTGCTTGGGTGCTATTTTGCATGTTTACTTTTAGTACTTGTAATACATGCTATATAGGTGTGAAGTGAAATTATGTGGATTTCTTTATTACGACGTTGATTGATATTTTAAGAACTATTTTGTAGTTTTAGAGTTATCGTTGTGTGTTTAATTTTAAGTTTTAGTTTCGCGTTAAACCTTGTCCTTGTGTGCAGCCCAGTTCGTCTGGAGAGAAATAAATCTTTGTTTCTTAATCTGCTTACCCTCCAGGGTTGGTTTTTCCCTCGGACTCTGCGAGGGATCTCACCTCTACCACCTCCTGGAGCGTGAGATAGAATTGGGCAGAATGACCAGTACCTCGCCCAGGTGGCCTCAGCTGCTATGCTAAACATGGGCCTTGTCGAGGGATGGGAATATTGGAAAGGATAGACAAGGAAGACGGAAGGAAGCGGCCGTGGCCTTAAGTTAGGTACCATCCCAGCATTTGCTAATCACACTAATCACTACACCACAGAGGCGGAGTTATACCTGTATTTAGCGTCACGCTGCAGATATGAAGGGGCTGCCTGGCCGATGCGGTAAAGGCGTCCTCGGTTCACCTGGAAGGATGTGGGTTCGATTTCCCGTCAGGAAGTCGAAAAAATTTAAGAAATGAGATTTGTACATCCGGAGGTTTACTCAGCCTACACCAAAAATGAGTGCCAGGTTAATTCCTGGTGGCAAAGGCGGCCGGGCGTAGAGCTAGCCACTCTACCCCACCAAGTGCTGAGATTGCGGGTAGTGGAAGCCTTTGTCTTCCACCCCTCCAAGGGCCTTCACGGCCTGTACAGAGATGACTTTGCTTTGCTTTGTTGTAGATATGATGCGCACGATTGCGGCTGTCACCAATCAGCCTAGCGACCCCGAAAACTGTATTTCCGATTGTTTTCATATGTCGCCTCTTCCTACCCCTTCCCCTCGGGTTGTCTTACCCCTACAGTGTTTTTTTTTTCAGACAGTAACGTACCGTTCACGTCTAAACAATATTCTACCGGCTCCTTCGGAGAGCTGCGTGTTCGGTTCGTAAAAGTATGATCAGGGCAAAATAAATTAAAATTCTCAGGATAAAATATACCGTAAGTATATGAATGGGAAAGTAATATAATTCCGAAATAAAATTCAAAATAGGGGGTAGGATGAATTTATTATCTAAGAAAACATTATTGAAACTCGAAAATAAACAAACTAATATGAAATCGATTAGAAATATGGCTCAAATAAATGCCAGAAATTCCAATATGTGCCGTGCACATTGTACCGGGCGGTACACCTCTACTCTGTTTATTTAAAAGTTGCGCCAGTTGAAACTCCTCTTCTGGAGGAAGGTTGAACTTTATCTATTCTATTAATTCTCTACTTTCTCAGAAGATGTCACCACGTGGAAAATTTTGAGTTTTTGAACTGTGTCACTTTTGATGTGTTTTTGTTTCGCTTGAAGTAAGAAGTGTGAACTTTCTCTTCTAGAGGACACTACTGAAGAATTACAATAGTGCAACCTAGTGCGAAATCAAAGAACTATTTTGTTGGAGAAATTTTTATTTCAAAAGTTTGTTCTTTGTTAAATTTCTTTCTGTCATGGTTTAAGTTGGCTGTATACCCCTCTTTTTCCCCTTAGTTTGGATCTAGCCAATCCCGAATTTCTTTAATTAATTTTCCACCAATAATGTGTTTCTTTTTCCTCTATGTAGGGGTTTCTTTTCCCGAACCAATAAAGATTTTGTGGGAGGGTGTTTTATTTCCCCTAACGCCTAGAATCTTCCGCGAGAGGATATAAACTGCTGATTTTGGGGTCTCCGGGCCACTTCTGTTCCATCTTTCAGTGTTTTAAGTACATTGCAGGAGGCGGGAAGCGCCTCTTTCCTCGGCAGCGATCTACTACCAGGTAATGGCCTATTAATATCTTCTTTTCTTGCTAGGTCGGCAGTTTAACTCTCGCGGCGGGTTCGAAGCGTTTTCCATCATGTAACCTTTTCCTAAAATGTAACTACTCTTTTCTTCTTTTCTTGTAAAGTTACATATTGGGATAGAGAGTGCTAACCCTCTCGAGCTCCCACTCACATTTGTTTTGAGGTGAACTTATTTTCTCAAACTTTTCTTCGTTTATGTAATGTAAAGTGTTCTTCTCTAAGTCACCTCTGTAGTATGGGATTAGCCCTTGCGTTAGTGGCCCAGAGCCAGATTAGGTTTTAAAAGCAAAGTGTATTAGGAGTGCAAGTTCGCCTCCTCTCAAGTTGTATTTTAGAGGTCATGTATTAATCTTTTCTCACCTAATAGACCTCAGTAGGTTGGGTATTTTACCCCTGTGTATATGTCCTTTGAGGACAACTTGAAAGTTGAGTTTGGTGTGGCCTGGGAGAGGCTTAACTTTAAGAGCGAGTGGCTCTTTTCTAAAACTGAGAGTTGTATGCCTCGAGGAGGCTTTGCTGTGTAATTTGGAGCAAGGGCTCCAGGGTTTGAGTGGGGTCTTCTGCCCCTTTTGTTGAAATTGGTATATCGTAAAGTTGAGCTAGTTGCTCAAGAATTGTATTTTCAGGGCTCGAAGCCCAAATTCTTTAATCCCTGTAATTGTACATTTCAAGTTGTATTTCGGCTACTAAGTACCTGTTCTATTTGTTGTTACCTAATTTTGAAAAGAAAATATAACCTTGTTAAATTTTAAAATTTAATTTCTCTTTAGTAGCTTGAGACCTATTCACCACCCAGCACCTTCTTTCATGCTTAACTACCACAAAAACTCGGTAACAAGTGGTAGCAGAGCGTGGTTGAATGGGTCTCAATTTAGCCCCTTTTGACGGCTAAACATTGCTTTGATTCGAACTCTAACAATTTTCTCAGTTGCTGGAATTTTTTGAGTTTTTCAAAATTGTTCTGTCATCATGCCCGGCCCTCGCGATGTTCTCCTCCTTAACTACTTGCGCAAAGAGGAGTTGATATATGAGTTAATTATCAGAAACGTTCAATCTGGAGGCACGGTTGCAATAGACACTAACAAGCTTAGAGAGTCCCTTGATTTGCCCATTTCCATCCCCAATTTGGGAGAGAAAGAAATTGACGACTCTCTTTCCACGATTGTCGAGAATATTACTGGGCTAGCATCGGTAGTCAGCTTTTTTGATGAAAACGATCCATCTCCTAATCAAATTAAGCGTGTGCAAGGCAGGCTGTATCACTTTGCAAATAGAGTTAATGATCTATTGTCTCTAAAGGTGAATGACGTTCAGAGGAAGCAAGCTAATACGCTCCTTGAAACTATTTCTGAATTGTCTAATAAGGTCACTCAATTGCTAACCGGCGAAGCTCCTCCCAAAACTGATCAACCCGCCACGGTGAATGTAGGTAACGAGGAAGAGCCTCCTCAGGGAGAAGTCAATAGGATAACCGTTGCTGCTCAAACTATCTCTGCCCCATCGAACAACGAATCTGAACGCCGTGCGTCATTGAGTAACATCCGCTCTGAATTAACTTCCTTGCCCTTGAAACCTTTAACGACTATGACACCTGGGTTCAGCAGCTTGCCTCATCCATTGGCAATGTTGCTTAGAGGTATCTCTAAGTTTTCCGTCAACACCACCAGTGACGTAATTTCATTTTTAAGATTTCTAGTGGAATTTCAGGATCATGCCCTTGTGTTTTCTCTTTCCCCATGTCAAATTTTGCAAATTATCTATCCTTATGCTATTGGTGTTCTATCTGACAAAATAGTTAGAGCCATTGCCGAGCAATCTTCTATTGAGGATTTCCACGCCCATTTGCTAGCTAACTTCATCCCGGCTAGGGCCAGGTCCTCCCTTATTCAGAAATACTATTATCGGGTACAGCGCTTGGATGAAAACCTGGCAGACTTCATCCAAGATATTAAGTTTTATACTAGGGTGTTTGCTCTCCACTTCCCTGAGGATCAGATCGTGCAAGCTATTGTTGAAGGGATTTCACCACCCTACAGGTCATATTTGTGTTTCGCGGCGTGCCCGCAAACCTTCTCTGAACTGGAAGCATTAGCCGTCTCTGCGGAAGGAGTTAGGTATGCCGATTCCTTGCGTGTGGCGAAAGAACCCCCGCCTTCCTTTAGTAACACTCGGCCTCCACCTCGCCGACCAGTCAATCCCCGTAAATGTTATGCTTGTGGGTCGCCTGACCATCTGCGGAATAAGTGTCCTCTGATCAAGTCAAGTGGGACAAGGAATGGAGTAGGGTCATCACAAGGCTGTTTTAAGTGTGGGGCCTTCTCACATATCGCCAAGAATTGCCCAAACTCAAATAGCACCCCCTCCTGCTCAACTTCTGGTGCAAATTCCAGCTATTCCAATAATAAAAAGTGACTAGTGGCGTCGGCTGAGCCGACTAATCCATCTTCCCGAGACTTAGCCCCTAGTAAACAGGTTGTAAATGCAGAGAACGACCAGCCTTCAAATTCATCTTTTGAATGCCCTAAAGAGTGTCTTAGGATTGCGGCGGATACCCCCGCACCTGTTCCTTTTCTTAAGATTGAGTTAAATAACGAGCCTATAACAGCTCTCTTAGATTCAGGCAGTGTTTGTTCCATTATTTCGGCTGATTGGTATTCTAAATTGAAATCTGTTTGTAAACTCCCTGACTATGTCTCTTCTCCTGTTCAATATGTTTCGGCTAATTCATCTCCATTAGAAATTCTAGGTTCCATACATGTCAAAATTCGGGTTTTTAAGTTTACATGGAAGATCAAATTGTTTGTGGCCAAGCGTTTGTCTTGCCCCATCATATTGGGAGCGGACTTCATTTCTCACACTGGTCTTGTGCTCGATCTCCAGTGTAGGTCGTGCATATTCAAATTTGCGTCCAATTGTAGAATTCCCTTGTTAAAGTGTAATTCTGTATCATGTTCATCTATTTCGCCTACCCAGGATGAGATGTTGTTAGACCTTAGACATCTACCTGAGGAGCAGGCTGATAGTATTCGGAAACTGTGTCAGTCGTTTCCCGAGGTGTTCTCTGATACTCTTGGTGTTACTGACCTTATTGAATACAAAATTGAGGTCACGGATTCAATTCCTGTCCGTTTTCCACCGTATAGGCTATCTCCACCTAAAATGAAGGCTCTGAAAGAAATCATCGATCAGATGTTGAAGGATGGTATTATTAGGCCCTCTAAGTCAGCGTATTCTTCGCCTATTTTTCTAGTCCCGAAACCCCAAGGAGGCTTCAGGCCGGTCATTGATTACAGGGCTCTCAATCGGAAGGTGGTGTTGCAATCTGTGCCCCTTCCCGACCTTCATTCTTGCTTTTCATGGTTTCGTAAGGCCAAGTTCTTCACCATCTTGGACTTGAATCAGGCCTATAATCAAATTCCCCTTGCCGAAGAGTCTAAACATCTTACAGCGTTTGCCACGGACTGGAATTTATATGAATACAACCGCGTGCCTTTCGGGCTCCCCACGGGGGCAGCTGTGCTCACTAGGCTACTAGATAGGGTCTTTTCCGACATCAAATTTGAGTACTTATATCACTACTTGGATGATGTCGTCGTATTTTCCGAAACCTTTGAAGAACATCTAGATCATTTGCGAGAAGTTCTCAATCGCCTTCGTAAGGCTGGGTTAACTGTTAAGTTGTCCAAGGTTGCCTTTGCTAAGCCCTCTATGTCATTCCTAGGGCATATTGTGTCACCTGATGGTGTAGCAGTCGATCATTCTAGAACACAGGCCATCCGTGATTTTAAACCTCCTAAGGACATCAAAGGTATCGCTAGATTCATTGGTATGGTGAATTTCTTCAGGAAGTTTATTCCTAACTTCGCTAATAGAGCGGCGCCCTTAAACCTTCTTCGTAGGAAAGGCATCAAATTCGAGTGGGGACCTTCTCAACAAGCCGCTTTCGAAGATCTTAAATTAGCTCTCTGTAATGCCCCTGTACTTGCTATGCCTGATTTCTCGAAGAAATTCATCGTCCAAACGGACGCGTCGTCGTCAGCTGTAGCTGCAGTCCTTCTTCAAGAGACTGAACTAGGGAGGCGTCCCATCGCCTATGCATCTAGGACTCTATCGGTTCAAGAAGCCAAGTATTCCATCTATGAGCTCGAAGGGTTGGCAGTCTTATTCGCCTTAGAAAAGTTCCGTCTCTATCTGGAACATGTCAAATTCGACCTGGAGACAGATAATCAAGCCTTAAGCTGGGTCTTAGGTAGGCCGCGTCGTACTGGTCGTATAGCCCGTTGGGCCATCCGTATTTCTGCCTTCCAATTTGATGTACGACATATCAGAGGTACCGAAAATGTTGTTGCTGATGGACTCAGCCGTATGTTTCATAACGACGTCGAGACCCACGAACCGGTCGATAGTTCATCACCTTCCGAGTCCATACTATCTGGTGTTAATGCCATCTTAACAGGTGCTCCCATGCTTTTTAGGGATATTGAGAAATACCAACGTGAAGATCCGACGCTGGCTCCTATAATGGAAACCCTTTCTTCTGGGGAACATGTTGTCCCTTATGTTCTGAGGAATGGTGTTCTATGTTGCCCTTCGAGGCATGATAAGTTGATGAAAGTTGTTGTTCCAGCGGTTCTTGTACCTATGATCTTCAAATACTATCATGAGACCCCATTGGGGGGGCATCTTGGAATCTTTAAAACTCGTGAAAAGATTCGTGAAATGTTCATATGGAAAGGTATGGACGGTGAAATTCGAGAACTTGTAAAAGCTTGTAAATCTTGTTTGATCAGTAAACCCACCATGTCCACTAAAGTAGGCCTTTTGTCTTCTCATCAAGCGTCGCGCCCCATGGAACGCCTGTATATCGATTATGTGGGACCCTTCCCCCAGTCAAAGGGTAATGCCAACAAGTTCATCTTTGTGTGTGTAGATGGTTTTACAAGATTTTCCTGGTTATTTCCGACTAAGCTGGCTACCGCTCAGTCCACCATTACTTGCCTAAATTCTATTTTTGCTTCTTTTGGTCCGTGCCAATACATTGTATCTGATAATGCTAAAGCTTTTACATCAAATCTGTTTCGTAAATTCTGTTTTGACTTGTCCATCTCTCATGTAACTACATCTGCTTATTACCCTCAACCATCTCTGGCTGAACGGGTTAACCGCAATCTCAGGTCCGCACTTATTGCCTATCATCATGAAGATCATTCTAGGTGGGACACGTCCCTGCATTGGTTAGCTTTTGCTTTGAATTCGGCGGTTCATGAATCTCACAAATTTACTCCAGCTTCTTTGATGTTTAAGTTCGTTCCCAACACGCCGCTCTCTAACCTCTGGTCTCTGAATGACATTCTGCCCGAGACAATATATCCGGACAACATTAAAGATCTTTGGAAGAAGGCTAAAGCTAATCTTAAAGTGTCTCATGAAAAGGTTAGGGAAAGGTATGATCGTGGACGGAGACCCACCACTTTGAAGGTAGGTGACCAGGTTATGGTCAAAAATTTTGCTCCCGCGGGCAAGCTTGCCCCCAGATTTCATGGGCCTTGTATCATTCTCGATTTTCTTACGCCGGTTACCTTATTGCTAAGTAATCCAGCCACCGAGAGGATATTTAGAGTTCACCTGTCCCAGGTGAAACCGGTGTAATTTCTGTGTTAACTTGCTCCATATTATTTTGAAAGGATATGAAGGTTATATTTTTTTTGAGTTTCACTTTTAAGGCATTCTGCCCCTTCTGTAATATTTTGGTTTTAGATGTAAGCCTTATGTAAAACCTGCCCCGACCCGTTAAACTGCCATCCTGTTCTTGCCACGGCCATTACCACGCTCCCGTCTCCCGCTCCACTCTACACAGTGGCTTAATGAATACCATGAATATCTGCACGCCGCTGGCCCCTCACTCTCTCTACAAGCCTGTACCCTCAAAGAAAATAATTGTCCAACACAATTCTGCCGCCTAGCTTTAATGTTTCAGCGCCCCCGCAGCCGCGCAGCGCCGCGCAGCGACTGGGGAGGGGGATGGGCCCCCTCCTCTCCAGCGAGGACGACATGTGCACGGCGAGCCGGAGCTCACCTCCCGGCCAAGGCTGATGTGCGGCGCACGACCTGCTACATGCCCGCAGCCTGTATCTGTTCACCGCGGGCGCGGCGTACTTCAACTCCTCTGCTCCCCTCATTGTGCGGGCGAGCGGTATCTCAGGGTACTTGAGGGGTCCGAGCGGCCTCCGTTGGACGCAAGCTGCAACGGCCGGTCTGGCCATCCGACTCAATCTACATCAACTACATGGACAGTCACCATAAACAATAATTACATTTGGGAATTTAACAACAATATTTGGTGGACATTGCAAAAACTTTTCTTCACCTTTTAAGCATTAAAGGTTTATCTTCAGAAATTCAACTTCTACAAACATAAAAACTTTACTGCACCGGCAACAACAAAATTTTGAAATTGCAACCAACCAAATTACTAAAATCTTATAAATGCTTCCGCAATTAATCTTAATATCAACATCAAAACTTGGACCTTATTTTGGAAACAAAGCTTATATTCTTCTGTGTTACCCCTTGGAGGAACTTTTGGGGGGGGAGGTCTGTACCGGGCGGTACACCTCTACTCTGTTTATTTAAAAGTTGCGCCAGTTGAAACTCCTCTTCTGGAGGAAGGTTGAACTTTATCTATTCTATTAATTCTCTACTTTCTCAGAAGATGTCACCACGTGGAAAATTTTGAGTTTTTGAACTGTGTCACTTTTGATGTGTTTTTGTTTCGCTTGAAGTAAGAAGTGTGAACTTTCTCTTCTAGAGGACACTACTGAAGAATTACAATAGTGCAACCTAGTGCGAAATCAAAGAACTATTTTGTTGGAGAAATTTTTATTTCAAAAGTTTGTTCTTTGTTAAATTTCTTTCTGTCATGGTTTAAGTTGGCTGTATACCCCTCTTTTTCCCCTTAGTTTGGATCTAGCCAATCCCGAATTTCTTTAATTAATTTTCCACCAATAATGTGTTTCTTTTTCCTCTATGTAGGGGTTTCTTTTCCCGAACCAATAAAGATTTTGTGGGAGGGTGTTTTATTTCCCCTAACGCCTAGAATCTTCCGCGAGAGGATATAAACTGCTGATTTTGGGGTCTCCGGGCCACTTCTGTTCCATCTTTCAGTGTATTAAGTACATTGCAGGAGGCGGGAAGCGCCTCTTTCCTCGGCAGCGATCTACTACCAGGTAATGGCCTATTAATATCTTCTTTTCTTGCTAGGTCGGCAGTTTAACTCTCGCGGCGGGTTCGAAGCGTTTTCCATCATGTAACCTTTTCCTAAAATGTAACTACTCTTTTCTTCTTTTCTTGTAAAGTTACATATTGGGATAGAGAGTGCTAACCCTCTCGAGCTCCCACTCACATTTGTTTTGAGGTGAACTTATTTTCTCAAACTTTTCTTCGTTTATGTAATGTAAAGTGTTCTTCTCTAAGTCACCTCTGTAGTATGGGATTAGCCCTTGCGTTAGTGGCCCAGAGCCAGATTAGGTTTTAAAAGCAAAGTGTATTAGGAGTGCAAGTTCGCCTCCTCTCAAGTTGTATTTTAGAGGTCATGTATTAATCTTTTCTCACCTAATAGACCTCAGTAGGTTGGGTATTTTACCCCTGTGTATATGTCCTTTGAGGACAACTTGAAAGTTGAGTTTGGTGTGGCCTGGGAGAGGCTTAACTTTAAGAGCGAGTGGCTCTTTTCTAAAACTGAGAGTTGTATGCCTCGAGGAGGCTTTGCTGTGTAATTTGGAGCAAGGGCTCCAGGGTTTGAGTGGGGTCTTCTGCCCCTTTTGTTGAAATTGGTATATCGTAAAGTTGAGCTAGTTGCTCAAGAATTGTATTTTCAGGGCTCGAAGCCCAAATTCTTTAATCCCTGTAATTGTACATTTCAAGTTGTATTTCGGCTACTAAGTACCTGTTCTATTTGTTGTTACCTAATTTTGAAAAGAAAATATAACCTTGTTAAATTTTAAAATTTAATTTCTCTTTAGTAGCTTGAGACCTATTCACCACCCAGCACCTTCTTTCATGCTTAACTACCACAAAAACTCGGTAACACACATAATTAGCACAAACATTTTTACATGTCACAAAAGGACGGGCAATGTCCCGTTTTAAAATAAAAATATTTACAAAATAAGAACAACAGCCTGGGGAATAAATACAGACTTCGCAACGAGTCAACGCAGTTAAGTTCATCTTATCGAATCCTGACGGATATCGTTCAATTTACGGTTATAGGACATGCCGCGACAGAAGAAAATTATGCTAAATCCGATCCATAATTCAAATTATATGTACAGCACTTATCAACAAATCAATGTTCCAGGGATCCTACTTATAACTACACTGAATTTACTAACAGACCGCTCTGTTACAAATTGGATGGCTTGAAAGCCTACTTCCCAATAAAATGAGCTCCGAACTCATATTTAAGAATAAGTCTTTATCAACGATGACAATGACATGATCAGCAATAATACATGTAACACAAATTACTATAAGATAAACACTCCAAAGAAACCTGTAAAATTCATGCAAATAAAATAAACAAAACAACTGTGTATCCGTTATATGAAATACAAGCAATAAGATGCTAAACTCCTTCATATTAAAAAGAACACGGAACTCCTGGCTCAGCTGTCCATGTGTTGGTCTTCACTTACCACACCGTATTATAACTCAAGTGACACTTCTAATGATCCAGCTATGAAGCATCCTGCCTCGCAAGAAAAAGAAACTAACTAATTGGATTGGTAATTCCTGCCCGAGAGATTCTAATATATCTAGGAACATAAATTAACGCTGCCATTCACTTCTCTGTTCATTAAACTAACACAAGGCCTCGAACTCAACTTAAGGCATCACAATACACATTCATATGGCCTTAAATACATATTCCAATTTAATACAGCCATTATATATGACACACGGCACATCTGGCCTAACACTTCGGAGTCCATGAGTTCGACTCTTATAGTATTAATGAAGACACAAGGCAAATCAAGCCTCTCTCGCTTATCATGCAACTAATACCATTATATTTTCCCCTTTATTATATACCAGGCATCCACGTCCTGTATTAACACACATTGTAATCTCAGTATCAGGCTAATCTTGCCTTTTTCTCGTAAATTCGTAACACAATACCAATTAGCTAGTCGTCTTTGCCGATCTAAAATATACTAGTTCAACGGTGCATTTTCACGCTGGTTACAACTGCCATACATTCCTGTAGACATACTACATGCTTCAAAAAGTATTCCCTACTGAAATTTATTCCTAAACAAGCTTTAGGCTGTGTAGCCTTCTTAGTAAAAGAGTCTACATCTTGTTACAAAAAAATGGAATACACAGTTACCTCTTGACATACATATCCTCATCTACACCTAACATTTCCCTCTTTCCCATCTAATAAAAATAAAATAAAATAATAAACAAACATCAGGGTTCAAACATGCATCTTCCCTGAAACATGACATTACTCTTTAAAAAGGAAACATAGCTCAGCCACAAAAGGACTGATATTTACAGTTAAACTACTATAGGATCGAATTAGTCTAATTCCTTCTATCTAAGCATGCCTAAAATGTTTTTAAGATGGACTTATCTGGTATCGTCTCAGCTTCTTCATGGTTCCAGGCCGCTATGTCTGCACAATTTACGCCATTATAGCAACAAGCTGCATGGCGTTACCAAATACACTGCAGGTCCTTTCTTTTTCCATCATCTTTGAAATGTGGTGCTTTGCACACACCATTAAATTCAACCGAAACGATAACGACGATTCGCACACGTTCTTCGCGTTACCGAACGCATACCGATCACAATATTTGCACTATACAGCTGCAAATTACATATACGGGTTTGGAAATATCGATAGTAACTATCGTCTTAGTTATATTCAATCCTGTGCCTCAACCGCACTGTACTGCATCATCATGCGTGGTCTTATATATATAGCAAAGGTAATTGCTTTGTTACTGTACAATACACTTTCGTAATTCTATTATATCACTTGTATTTAGGTAATATATTCTCAAAAATAACGTTTCAGCTTTCACAAAAATATGTATACTTGTTTGATTAAAAATCGTCGCTGTAAAAGTTACTTTCATATAACACTGGCTTAGTATAAGAACACCGACCCGCGCAGATAGCAACTTCAAGGCAGAATGAGCTTCCCATATCCAAAAAAAACTGCTGCGTTCACCAAACTTCCGGTATTAATAATATCATCGGGGATTTCACTGATGCGATGACGCCATGGCTCGGCCGCTTACTCGGCAAAGCGCTGAATCAATAGAAATATATTAATTACATAATTAGTTCAGAATTAAGTACTGTAACTATCTACAGGTAGTTTTTAACGTCTAACTTACTTCTATTTCATATCAAAAACGTGGAGTATGGCTTTATAACAGATTGCCTAATAAAATCAAGAGTAGTACAGCACTGTAAATCTCGAAGTTGGTAGGACTGGCTTCATTTGTTCTGTATATTCCTATCATTCCGCAACTTCGCTTCCAGGGCTGTGATTGGTCTCTCTTGAATCGGCCGCTCTCAAACACTCTCGTTAATTCCCCGAATGAATGATACGGAATACCCGAGATGCTCGCTGTTGCTATGAAGGATAAGAAGTTATTTCTGAAGCCACGCGTTGCCGAGATACTGCATTACGCAACTTCTATATTGCACCATGACTCCTTCTTGTATTAAATGCACAATATTACACCATATTACCTAATTACTATTTGGGGCATATATGATATGGCACATTCTCGCCATACCCCGTAGAAAAAATATGTGACCACGTATTCTTTCTCTCATTTTATCTCACGGTTCACTACTGTGGCTCCACTTCTGTTACTTTTCCTGATAATAATAGTTCACGTTCAGCTAGCAATCTCTTCTTCTCTTTCCGAGCTTCAAAAAATATTTCCAAAGAGCTTGGAACTTGCGTTCATTTCCATCACACTGTTGACAAATTTCTGTTGGCAATTGGTCTGTATCTTTTATATTTGCCATGTTTACTTCCTCTGTAGCTTTTTGTTCGTCTTCTTGATCCACATCTTCTTGTTCCACATCTTCTTCTACTGGGTCATCTTCTTCGTCAATGTCATCATCATCATCTCCTAAGTCATTATCTTCTTGTACTTCATCAATACGGATCTGACCAAGTGGGTAATAAAGTTTTAAATTAGAAGCATTGAATGTCTTCTCAATTGTTCCATCCATATTACGTACACGATAAGTATTATTACCATAATCATGAACAATACGGAAAAGTCCAACGTAGAGCTCTGCAAATTTATGGTAAAAGCGTGCAGGGGCATCAGAACTAGCAGGTCGCTTTACCAATATCAACTTTCCTATCCGCAAAGGACGATGAAAACGTTTCCCTCTGGTTCGGCGCGCTCTCTTCTCCGCCTGACTTTTCATTTTCTCAGCTGTCTCTCTTACACATAATTCAAGTGATGGCTTTGGATCTGCCGGACACGGAATAATATTATGCCACGGTCTATTTCGGTATTTATTTAAATGCAATACCAAGGGAATTTGGCCAGTGGATTCATGATGTGTCGAATTGATACTATCAGTAATGATCGGTATTACATCCAACCATTTCCAATGCTCCTTGGATATGAACAATCTACAATATTTTGAAATTTCCCTCATGAGTCTTTCACTAGGATTGGATTCTGGATGTCGTACTGAACTAAGTACATGCTGAATCCCTAATTTCTCAAGTTCTCGCTTGAATTCAGGCGAAGTAAACTGTGGCCCATGGTCACTTAATATCTTCTGAGGAGTACCCATCTTAGTTATAATTTTGTTTTTAATCTGGTACAGGGATGATCTCGTGTTTGCTTTCTGTACAGGGCACATAGTTACAAATGTTGTAAAAACATCAAGACATACTAATACTGTTGTATGTCCGGCGCTCCCTTCTCGCTCCGCCAGCCAGCTACACGCGCGCCAAGTGTCATTCTTCTAGCCTCGACGCGCAGCTCTCAGTGCGCGTGCCTGAACCATCGTGTGTGTACTATAAAGAGGAACTCCCAGCCTGTCCAGATGCCCACTTGCCCCGGTGTCCAGCTCCAGAATACACCCTACGTCGAGCACGGAGGCTACTCCTCTTGAAAATGTGCTTCGGCCAGGTGGACTGAATTTCTGGCAGTACGAGGTCTCACCTCTGGTCACCGCTCCTCTTCCGCTGCCCATATCCAGTCATACTATTACATACCGTAATATTTCCCTAATTAATGCAAGCTCCCTTGGTTTCGCCAAGTAAGAATTCTTCCAACATTAAACTTGCTTTTATGAACTCAGCAAGAAAGGACTTTCCAAAACATTTATGTCAGTACTTCGGATAGTTTTCGACTATCGACTTTTCATATCAAGGACTATCTTTTCGAGATAGTAGTGGATGTAAATACTGCAAACTTGTATATAGTGTACAAAAGATAGACTCTTTCTCAAGATTCCTAATTCATTTTGCTTCAAGTTAAATTTCAGTTTTATTTGTGTAAATAGTGTATTTTGCATTTGAAGCGAATAATAAAGTTGTGTTTTGTAAATCTCAACCTTGGTTACAACAAATACGTGTTTAACTCCACGACGACTAGCAGGAAGAGGACCGAAATAATTAACTGCGAAGAGCTGTCGGGGTTCGCAAGGCAAAATTGGCTTCGGAGATTGTTTCAGTAAAAATGTATTTGGTTTTACTCGCTGACATTTATCACAAGTACGAAGGACCTGTTGTACCATTCGTCTCATTCTTGGCCACGTGAATGTCTCCTGAAGAACTGCGGTCACCTTCTCAATCCCTGCGTGACCAGTCGTATTATGTGACAACCGCATTAAATCAACCTGAAGTGTTGGTGAAATTACAATTCTAAATTTTGTATGATCTTCATCAATGAATTTATGTAGAAGATTATTGAAGAAATGAAATGATATTGCTTTCTTCTCAGCTTCTTTGAATCTAGCTGTTCCGGGTTCAATCTGCTTACTAAAATAATCCAACATGAGACGTGTGGGTGGATAATTCTCCTGTTCTTGCCTTATTTCTCGTAAACGATTAATAGCAGCTTGATCTCCATCATCCAATACTATGAGATTGTGATTTCATCTGGGTTTAGGTTCCTACTGAGTGCATCCGCCACAACATTGAGCTTATCAGGACAATGCTCAAAAGTTAGGTCAAATTCTTGAATAAATAATGACCATCTGCAAATTCGATCACTACCCACATTTGCTTTCTGTATGAACGTCAGAGTCTCACCATCGTTTTCTTAGAAATGCATGGGGGCCATATCTTGAGCAAATAACATAGACATGTACATATATGAAGTTAGTTGCGTGATAATGTGGAATCCATAGCCTTCTAACATCTTAGTTTCAGTTACAATTCCTTAGTCTTGATTGAATTCTCAATAACGCTTGTAGATTACCAATATGTCTGCCCTTGTCTCAAATATATATATTATAGTTGTTATTTTACGAGTTAATTTAACTATTTCTCCGTAGTCCCGAAATTTTCTTCCTTGTAACTGTGTCAAGGCCTATTCTTTGCCGTCACGATAATTCAATGTGTGAATTATTTTATAATTCTCTTCTTATTTCGCAGTTTTATTTTGCGGCTTTCGTAATTACGCGTTCTTCAATAAATGTTGATCTCGTAAAACTTCTTCATTCAATGATTTTCTTCTTAAGTCTTGAGATTTTAGGTGCGTTTAGTCTCTTCAGATTGACACGACCGTTCCTTAAGCTTGCTCATTCAATTATCATTTTTTAATAGTACAGGGTCTTAACAATTTTGAATCCTTCTTTATCTCAGTCACTGCCATATTGGTCTTTTCTACTTCGATATCGATATATATATATATATACCGCATTTTTTAATATATAAATGACTGAGTTCATGCATCATGTTTAACTTAGATATTGGCAATTGCGTCCATTTTAGCTCCGCTGAATTATCATTTTAGGACAGTGAAATGGCACACGTCTTTTGCGACGATATGGAACCCTCGCCTTGTTCAACAGGTCGCAGTAGTAAACAGCATTGATTGTACGTCGCTCATGCAAAAAGTCAATCAGCAAAACGCCTCGCCGATCGAAAAAAACGGTTCAAAGAACCATGCCAGCTGACAGTCGAGTCTTGGCTTTCACTGGTGCTGCCTCCCCTTTCCTCCGCCAGTCCTTACACACACGCGTCCTTGACAGTGTTTGATCACCGAACTCTGCAGTCAATCTCTGGCTAATTTCCACCGCTGTAATTCTTTCTTAATCTGTTTACCCTCCAGGGTTGGTTTTTACCTCGGACTCAGCGAGGGATTCCACCTTTACCGCCTCAAGGGCAGTGTCCTGGAGCTTCAGACTCTGGGTCGGGGGATACAACTGTGGAGGATGACCAATACCTCGCCCAGGCGGCCTCACCTGCTATGCTGAACAGGGGCCTTGCGGGGGGATGGGAAGATTGAAAGGGATAGACAAGGAAGAGGGAAGGAAGCGGCCGTGGCCTTAAGTTAGGTCCCATCCCGGCATTTTCCTGGAGGAGAAGTGGGGAACCACGGAAAACCACTTCCAGGATGGCTGAGGTGGGAAAAGAATCCAGCTCTACTCAGTTGACCTCACGAGGCTGAGTGTACCCCGTTCCAGCCCTCGTACCACTTTTCAAATTTCGTGGCAGAGCCGGGTATCGAACTCGGGCCTCCGGGGGTGGCAGCTAATCATTCTAACCACTACACCACAGTGTAACTCCTTCACGAGCAAGACATTTTATAGTTATGCGTTGCGCAATGGAGGGGTGCACCTGTTGCTCCGACATCGTGAGCGTTACTGACGAAACGGTGGGAAATATCTAACAGCAGGCTCTCCCCACTCCTAACGGTCCCGCCAAATCACAGCAGAAGCGCGGGGCCAGTCCTACCAACTGCTGATGTTCAGCAACAAAAATACCGTTTATATTTTATAGGCCTTCGTAACAGTATCGCCGGGACTGTGTACAGTTCTCTCAACTTCCTCGTTAATGACGGGCGACTCAAACGTTCAGCAGTAACACCCCGGACAGCGACCAGATTTATGACTGTCTACAACCGCCTCTGCTGTCAGTGACAGTCCGCATGGAGTACTTCAAAGCAAGACCCCGGCTGCGCAGTAGAGTGTGACTGGGGAAGAGATGTCCATGTGTGTACCGCCATGTTGAGAGCACTCCTGAGCTCGCCGAGGAGATCGCAGTACGGAATATATCGATACCTTAATGCACAATTGTGCCAAGTCCAATTTTTTTGTGATTTTGACATATTGGTACTGTAGGAAACCTTGTGGAAGCTGGTTCAAGTGCACTCAAAATCCTTGTGCAAACCTATGGCAAAAACTGTATAAATTCGCAAAATTAAAAAATGCCATCTTACACGTGCTTTGTTTGTAAGAGCACAGAAATTCCAAGTCCAAGAGACTTCAATTCTTTGAGATTTCAAGTGCACATTTGATTGTGTTGTTTTGTTCTTATTGTTTAAGTCACTGTCAGAGTGTGTGTTTAGATCTATTTTCAAACAATTTGAACCACCGTTAGCACAAAAACCACTACAACCAATCAGGACTATATAGACCACATCACTAGTAAACTTGAAATTCGGGAAATGAAACATGAAGACACTAAAAGTGTAGTTGATAACCCAAAATTAGTATGTGCAAGTTTTGAGCTTCAGGCCATACTTCAAATCCCTTTCGCAGGTGATTTCCAAATTTATTATGAAATGAATCTCTCTCTTTATAATTTCACAGTGTATGACTCATTGAAAAATGGAACTTCCTTTTCGTGGGATGAGACCAACGGAAAAAGAGGCAGTGCTGAAATTGGGAGCTGACTACTTACTTACATAGCACATCTAATTCCAGAATTTGAGCATCTAATCCTGTATGCAGACACGTGTGGTGGACAGAACAGGAACCAAAACATGGTATCTGCTCTACTATACGCAATGAATACGAGGTTACACCCCAATCTGAAAATGCTGGACCTAAAATTTATGGAAAGTGGCCACAGTTACCTAAAGGCTGATTCGATTCATGCCACAATTGAAAGGGTGAGAAAACATAAAAGCATTTATACCCCTCATGAGTACAAAATTGTCATGGAAATGGCCAGAAAGACACCACACCCTTACTTTGTACACCAACGGGACTACAGCAGCGTTTACGATTTAGATTCATTGACAAAATGCGTAATACACAACATAAGAAAAGATGCCAAGCACGAAAATATCAATTGGTTACACATAAAGTGGTTTCGCTTTACACAAGGTAGCAGCTCGGTTAAGTTCAAGTATTCCGTGAAGGACGAATTCCGTGAGATGCAGGTTAATCCTAAGAGTATTAAATGGGATGGAATCACTCTTCAACCAAAATACAGACAGCTGCTACCTATATCACTTCAAAAAAAGAGAGATTTGTTGACCATGTTAAAAACTGGAGTCATCCCAGCTGAAGAGATTTACAACAGTTTGCCTTCGGCAAAGGGAGTTCATGACGAAGCCGTCTGGGCAGCCGTAAGAATGGATGAGGAAAATGAAGAGGACTAGAGGACAGCAAATACCCTTTGGATTGAAAATCTGTGCAAAATTCAATTTCTATTGCTGCGATGCATGAAAATAGCACCTGTATTCACCTTATGCAAAAATAGTTCCATGACAGTTGTTTCTAATGTAGGAGAAGTTTAATAATAATGCTATTTGCTTTACGTCCCACTAACTACTTTTACGGTTTACGGAGTGGTGGTGATGGTGGTGGTGATTATTGTTTTAAGAGGAAGTACAACTAGGCAACCATCCTCTATATAACACTAATCAGAGGGAAAATGGGAAGGGATCCGACACTTCGAAAAATGAAGATATCGGTCCAAGAAAGACAAGGGCTACGAAGGGCGTGAAAATGAAAGACTCCCTAGCCCTTGCAAACCTAATAGCGTCGGGGTCGGAAAAGAACAAGAGTTGACCAAGGGAGGTCGGATAGGATAGATGAAAGTGAGGAGCCTGGCACAAGTAAGTGGAAGCAATGCCAGGACTCAGCTAAGGGCCCCGTGGTCGCCAATCCACGCTCCAAAGTTCAGAACCCCTGGGGCCCCTTTTAGTCGTCTCTTACGACAGGCAGGGGATACCGTGGGTGTTATTCTACCGCCCCCACCCACAGGGAGTTACGGTTTTCGGAGACGCCGAGGTGCCGGAATTTTGTCCCGCAGGTGTTCTTTTACGTGCCAGTAAATCTACCGACACGAGGATGACGTACTGGAGCACTTTCAAATACCACCGGACTGAGTCAGGAGAAGTTTGATTTTGATTTGATTTTACTGAAAAAATTCAATTTAGTAATAATCCTATGTTCCATAGTGTATGGATTCTTAAATTTAGATGAATAAATGTATCTTCAATTGAATTTCTGACCTGGTTTATAATTTTACAAGAAAATACAGTAGGCCTAATTTATCCTATGTCCAATAAAACTGCGTTAACAAGTGCTCAATTGTGCCATGTCCTGACATCAGCACAACTAATCACATTTAGAAAGAATGTATGCAAATTTCTATCATAAACTGATTAGAAAAACACTTCTGAGAGATTATTATACCTAAAAAGTCAGCACCACCAAAGAATAATACATAATTTGATATCGAAACACGAAACATTGTTTTTGCATTTCCCACAATTTAAGAAATCTGGACTTGGCACTTCTGTGCTTTAAGGTATCAATATGCATTAACTTACATTAACACTTACTTACCTGTACTTAATATGTTTATCCTCCAGGGTTGACTTTCCCTTCGGACTCAGCGTGAGATCCCACCTCTACCGCCTCAAGGGCAGTGTCCAGGAGCGTGGGACATTGGGTCGAGGGATACAAGTGGGAAGGATGACCAGTACTTCGCCCAGGCAGCTTCACCTGCTGTGCTGAAGGGGGCCTTGTGGGGGTTGGGATGATTGGAAGTGATATACAAGGAATAGGGAAGGAAGCGGCCGTGGCCTTAAGTTAGGTATCATCGCGGCATTTGCCTGGAGGAGAAGTGGGAAACCACGGAAAACCACTTCGAGGATAGCTGAGGTGGGAACCGACCCCATCTCTACTCAGTTGACCTCCCAGGGCTGAGTGGACCCCATTCCAGCCCTCGTACCACTGTTGAAATTTCGTGGCAGACCCAGGAATTGACCCGGACCTCCGGGGTTGGCAGCTAATCACAATAACCACTACGCCATAGAGGCAGAATCTTACATTAACACACGCGTGAAAAAACTTGTCGTTATTATTATTATTATTATTATTATTATTATTATTATTATTATTATTATTATTATTATTATTATTATTATTATTATTATTATTGTTCCGGGGTATCTGTGGAACAGCAGAGGTGAAAGAAGGTGCTGGGATGAATAGGTCTCAACTTACGAAATTAAAGTTAATTTAAAATTTAACAAAGGTTATATTTTCTTTTCAAGATCAAGAAATAACAAGATAAACAGGTACTCAGTAGCATATCAACAAGTTAAGGATGTACAATTACAGTTTGTTAATGGTTTTGGGCTTCGAGCCCCCAGACACACAATCCTTGAGCAATGAGCCCAACATTACTTATGAATAAGGTTCAACAAAGGAGCAGAAAACCCCAATCATACCAAGGAGCACTAGCTCCCAATTACCCAGTAAAGCCTCCTCGAGGCACACAGAAAATCTACTTTTAAGAAAGAGCAAAACCGCTCTCAAAGTTCAAGCCCATCAAAGGCCACACCAAACTCCACCTTCAAGCTGCCCTCCAGGCACGCAAGAACAGGGGTAATAATACGAAATCTACTGAGGCCTATTAAGTAAAGAAACAGGTCAATTACATGGCCCAAAATTCTGAGTTGAATGGAGGCGTAACTTGCACTCCTAATACACCCTTTTAAAACCTATTTGGCTCTTAGGCCGCTTATGCAAGGGCTAATCCCATACTACGGAGGTGACACGATAGGAAAATTAATTACATTATGAAGCGAAGAAAAACAGTTATGAAAACGTAGTCACCTCAAAAATAATATGAGAGGGAGCTCGAGAGGGTTAGGCACTCTCTATCCCGATTTGTAGTTAAAGAGACGGAATTTATACCAAGTATCTTTTACATTTTAAAGGAAGGTTACATAATAAAAGTTTCGAACCTGCCCCGAGGGTTAAACTGCTGAGCTAGCAAACAAAGAAGTTATTAAAAGGCCATTACCTGATGGATGAACTGCCGCCTGAAGAAAGGGGCGCTTCCCGCCCCCTGCTATATAATCACACTAGGAAAGATGTTACTGAAGTGGCCAGGAGACCAGAAAATCAGCAGTTTATATACCCTCGCGGAAAATTCGAGACGTTGCATGAATGATTACAACCCGCCCACAACATTTTATTGGATAACAGCAAAAACTAATACACCAGACGAAGAAGAAACACCTTATTGGAGGAAAATTAATTACAGAAATTCATGATTGGCTACATTCAAAACAGGCGGAAAGAAAGGATTATATTGCCAACTCTCAAACCACAGAACAAAATTTAGCAAAAACAAAACTTATGAATGTTAAATTTCTTCCGGACAGTTCATTCCTTTACACCAGAGAGCATTATAAGTTTTGGTAGAGACATCTGTTAGAGAATGTTCAAAGTTCTTGCTATGGAGCAGACAAACACGAATCGAAATTGACATAGTTCAGAACACTTCAAAATTTACAGTAGAGACATCTTCTGAGAAACTTTAGAATTAACATGGTTGTTAAAGTTCAGGCTTCCTCCAGTAGAGGAGTTTCAACTGGCGCAATGTTTGAATTAGCGGCGCGGATGTCTACCGCCCGGTACAGACCTCCCCCCCCCCAAAAGTCCTTCCAAGGGGTAACACAGAAGAACACCAAATATTGTTTTAAAACAAGGTCCAAGTTATGATGTTGATATAGAAATTAATTGCAGAAGGATTTACAAACAAGTTTTCTTAAATTGGTTGGATCCAGTTTCAAAATTCTTTGTAGTAACTTTTTATGTAATGTCTTTGTGCTTGTAGTAGTTGAATTCAGAAGGAAAAACTTTTAATTCTTGAAAGGAAAAAAATTTCTAAGTCCACCAAATACAGCAGTTGAATCCAAAAATGTAGTAATTGTTGATATGAAATGTCCATGTAGCTGATTAAGTACATTAAATGTTGATTAAGTTTGACGGCCAGACCAGCCGCCGCTGCTTGTGTTCAGAGGAGGCCGCTCGGACCCCTCAAGTACCCTGAGATACCGCTCGCCCGCACCATGAGAGGGGTAGTGATGCTGAAGCACACCGCACACGCGGCGAATGTTTACAGACCGCGGGCAAGTTGCAGGAGGTGCGCCGCACATCAGCCTTGACCGGGAGGAGGGCTCCGGCTCGCCGTACACTGGTTGACCTCACTGAAGTAGATCGGGCCCGTGCTCTACTCCAGTAGCGGCACGGCGCCGCGCGGCTGCGGGGGCACTGAAATATTAAGATCTCGGCGGCAGAATTTGTTGGACCATAATGATTTTCGGGTACAGTACTTGTGGTGGAGCTGAGGGGCCAGCTGCGTGGAAATATTTATTTCATTTAAATTAGCCACTGTGTGTTTGAGCAGGAGACGGGAGCGTGGTAATGGCCATGGCAAGGACAAGATAGCAGTTTAATTGGTCGGGGCAGGTTATACAATGAACATTAGGAAACCAAGAACATAATTCCAAGGGCAGAAGGCCTCAAAATGAAACCAAAAATATAACCTTCAGATTTCTTTCAAAATAAAAACCAGCTAAGTTAGTGCGAAAATTACAGAGGTTTCACCTGGGACAGGTGAACCCTAAATATCCTCTCGGTGGCTGGATTGCTTAATAACAACGTGACCGGCGTAAGAAAATCTAAAATTATGCACGGCCCATGAAATCTGGGGGCAAGCTTGCCTGCGGGAATAAAATTCTTGACCATCACCTGGTCACCTACCTTCAAATTGGTGGGTCTCCGTCCACGATCATATCTTTCCCTAACCTTTTCATGAGACACTTTAAGATTGGATTTAGCCTTCTTCCAAAGATCTTTAATATTATCTGGATCTATTGTCTCAGGTAGAATATCACTAAGAGACCAAAGGTTAGAGAGCGGCGTGTTGGGAACAAATTTGAACATCAAAGAAGCTGGAGTAAACTTATGAGATTCATGAAGCGCCGAATTCAACGCAAAAGTTAACCAATGCAAGGACGTGTCCCACCTAGAATGATCGTCGTGATGATAGGCAATAAGGGCCGACCTCAGATAACGATTGACCCGTTCAGCTAGAGATGGTTGAGGATAATAAGCCGAAGTAGTCACATGAGATATGGACAGGTCAAAACAGAATTTACGAAAGAGATTGGATGTGAAAACTTTAGCATTATCAGACACAATCTACTGACACGGACCAAAAGAAGCAAAAATGGAATTTAAACAAGTAATGGTGGACTGAGCGGTAACCAGCTTAGTCGGGAATAACCAAGAAAATCTTGTAAAACCATCTACACACACAAGGATGAACTTGTTGGCATTCCCCTTTGACCGGGGGAAGGGTCCTACGTAATCGATGTAGAGACGTTCCATGGGGCGCGACGCTTGATGAGAAGACAAAAGCCCTTGCTTAGTTGACATGGAGGGTTTACTAAGCCAGCATGATTTAAAAGATTTTACCAATTCACGGATTTCTCCGTCCATACCCTTCCAGATGAACATTTCACGAATCTTTTCACGGGTTTTAAAGATGCCTAAATGCCCCCCTAATGGGGTCTCATGATAGTACTTGAAGATCATGGGTACAAGAACAGCAGGAACTACGACTTTCATTTTTGATCATGCCTAGACGGGCAACATAAAACACCATTCCTCAATACATAAGGGACGACATGTTCCCCAGAAGAAAGGGTTTCCATGATCGGGGCCAGCGTCGGATCTTCACGATGATATTTCTCAATATCCCTAAAAAGCATGGGAACATCTGTTAAGATGGCATTAACCTCGGATAGTATGGACACGGGAGGTGAAGAACTAGCATCCAGGTCAGGAGTCTCTACATCATTAGAAAACATACGGCTTAGTCCGTCAGCAATCACGTTTTCAGAACCTCTGATATGCCTAACATCAAATTGGAAGGCCGAAATTCGGATGGCCCACCGGGCTATACGACCAGTACGACGCGGCCTAGCTAAGACCCAGCTTAAGGCTTGGGTATCAGTCTCCAAGTCGAACTTGACATGTTCCAGATAAAGGCGGAACTTTTCTAGCGCAAATAAAACTGCCAAACCTTCGAGCTCATAGATGGAGTATTTGGCTTCTTGAGCCGATAGAGTCCTAGATGCATAGGCGATGGGTCGCCTCCCTAGTTCAGTCTCTTGAAGAAGGACTGCAGCTACCGCCGACGACGACGCGTCGGTTTGGACGATGAATTTCTTGGAGAAATCGGGCATAGCCAGAACAGGGGCATTAAACAGAGCTAATTTGAGATCTTCAAAAGCGGCTTGTTGAGAAGGTCCCCACTCAAATTTGACGCCTTTCCTACGAAGTAAGTTCAAGGGCGCCGCTCTATTGGCGAAATTTGGAATAAATTTCCTGAAGAAATTCACCATACCAATGAACCTAGCAATACCTTTGATGTCCTTGGGAGGCTTGAAATCACGGATGACCTGTGTTCTAGAGTGATCGACTGCAACCCCATCGGGCGACACAATATGCCCTAGGAATGACATGGAGGACTTAGCGTAGGCAACCTTGGACAACTTCACAGTTAACCCAGCCTTACGAAGGCGATTGAGAACTTCCCGCAAATGATCTAGGTGTTCTTCGAAGGTCTCCGAAAATACGACGACATCATCAAGATAGTGGTACAAGTACTCAAACTTGATGTCGGAGAAGACCCTGTCTAGCAGTCTAGTGAGTACAGCTGCTCCCGTGGGGAGCGCTAAAGGCACGCGGTTGTATTCATACAAATTCCAATCCGTGGCGAACGCTGTAAGATGTTTGGATTCCTCTGCTAACGGTATCTGATTATACGCCTGGTTAAGATCTAAGATGGTGAAGAACTTAGCCTTCCGAAACCATGAAAAACAAGAGTGAAGATCGGGAAGGGGCACAGATTGTAACACCACCTTCCGATTGAGAGCCCTATAGTCAATCACAAGCCTGAAGCCACCTTGGGGTTTCGGGACTAGAAAAATAGGCGAAGAATACGCCGACTTATAGGGCCGAATAATGCCGTCCTTCAGCATCTGATCAATGATTTCTTTCAATGCTTTCATTTTTGGTGGAGATAGCCTATAAGGTGGAAAACGGACAGGAATCGAATCCGTAACCTCAATCTTGTATTCAATAAGGTCAGTAACACCAAGAGTATCCGAGAACACCTCTGGAAACGACTGACACAGCTTACGCATACTATCAGCCTGCTCCTCAGGAAGATGTCTAAGATCTACATCCTTTGTAGGCGAAATAGATGAACATGATACAGAATTACATTTCAATAAGGGGATTTTACAATTAGTAGCAAAATTGAATGTGCACGACTTGCTTTGAAGATCGAGCACTAGACCAGTGTGGGACATGAAATCTGCTCCCAATATAATGGGGCAGGACAAGTGCTTTGCCACCAACAATTTGACTTTCCAAGTAAATTTAGAAATCCGAATTTTGGCATATAAAAAACCTAAAATTTCTAATGGAGAAGAATTAGCCGAAACATATTGAACCGAAGTCGAACAAAAATCAGGAAGACTACAAAAAGTTTTCAATTTGGAGTACCATTCAGCCGAAATAATAGAACAAACACTGCCAGAATCGAATAGTGCTGTTACAGGTTCATTATTTAATTCAATTTTGAGAAAAGGCACAGGTGCGGGGGTATCCGCCGCAATCCTAAGACATTCTTTGGGACCTTCAAAAGATAAATTTGAAGACAGATTTTCCCCTGAAATTTCGGCATGATTACTTGGGGCTGAGCCTCGGGAAGATAGGTTAGCCGACTCAGCCGAAGCTCCTAGTCACTTATTATTATTGGCCTTGGTGTAAGTTGCACCAGAAGTTGAGCAGGAGGGAGTGCTGTTAGCATTAGGGCAGTTCTTGACAATGTGTGAAAACGCGCCGCATTTAAAGCAACCTTGGGGTGAACTTGCTACATTATTTGTCCTACTAGATTTGATCAATGGACATTTATTGCGAAGATGGTCTGGCGACCCGCAAGCGTAACATTTACGGGGTGTGATGGGTCGGCGAGGTGGAGGCCGAAAACTACTAGAGGATGGACGGGGTTCTTTCGCGACACGCAAGGTATCGGCGTATCTGACTCCTTCGGCTGAGACAGCCATCGCCTCTAACTCGGCAAAAGTTTGTGGACGCGACGGAAAACACAAGTATGAGCGGTATGATGGAGAAATACCTTCCACTATGGCCTGAACAATTTGATCTTCGGGAAAATGAAGGGCAAATACCCTAGTGTAAAACTTAATGTCTTGGATGAAGTCTGCTAAAGTTTCATCCAACCATTGTACTCGGTAGTAGTACTTTTGAATGAGTGATGATCTAGCTCGAGCGGGGATAAAATTTGCCAACAGATGGGCATGGAATTCTTCTATGGATGACAGTTCCGCAATTGCCCTAACTATTTTGTCGGAGAGGACACCAATGGAATAAGGGTAAATTATCCGAAAGGTTTGACACGGAGAGAGAGGAAAAACAAGGGCATGATCTTGGAATTCAACTAAAAACCTTAAGAAAGCAATAACATCAGTAGTGGAGTTAACAGAAAACTTGGAAATAGCTCTAAGTAACGTAGCTAATGGATGGGGTAAACTGCTGAAACCAGGTGACATAGTAGAAAGGGGCCTAAGTGGCGGAGAAGCAGATTCCGAAGGTGCCCTATTTAACACAAAGGGTGGAATGGACGTGCGACGATCGGACTCGGTTCCTAATGGGGCAGATGTTCGTTGTGTAGTCGCCTCAGTACTACTTCCTTCCTCTTTAGAGGAATCCTCCACAATATTTACTACCATAGGCTGATTGACTTTAGGAATAGCAGATCCAGATAACAAATGACTAACTTTGCTAGACATTTTAGACAAGTTTTCGGCAAGGGCACTCGCTTCCTTACCCTGAAGGTCATTTAGCTTCAGAGACAATAGATCACACACCCTATTATAAAAATGGTACAACCTAGCCTGTACTCTTTTGAGTTGATTAGGAGATGGATCACTTACTTCAAAAAAACTAACTAGAGATGCTAGCTCAGTAGTATTATCATTGATCGTGGAGAGAGCGTCGTCAATCTCTTTTTCTCCCAAAGTCGGGATGGTAAAAGGCAAATCAAGTGAATCTTTTAGCTTATTGGAGTCGACTGCAACCGTGCCTCCAGATTGAAAGTTTCTGAGAGATAGTTCATAAATTAATTCCTCTTTACGCAAATAGAAAGGATGAAGAACCTCGCGAGGGCCGGACATGGTGACAGGAAATTTTTAGAAAAAAATCAAAAAATTCCAGCAACTGAGAAAATTGTTAGAGTTCGAAAGCAAAGCAATGTTTAGCCGTCAAAAGGGGCTAAATTGAGACCCATTCAACCACGTTCTGCTACCACTTGTTCCGGGGTATCTGTGGAACAGCAGAGGTGAAAGAAGGTGCTGGGATGAATAGGTCTCAACTTACGAAATTAAAGTTAATTTAAAATTTAACAAAGGTTATATTTTCTTTTCAAGATCAAGAAATAACAAGATAAACAGGTACTCAGTAGCATATCAACAAGTTAAGGATGTACAATTACAGTTTGTTAATGGTTTTGGGCTTCGAGCCCCCAGACACACAATCCTTGAGCAATGAGCCCAACATTACTTATGTATAAGGTTCAACAAAGGGGGCAGAAAACCCCAATCATACCAAGGAGCACTAGCTCCCAATTACCCAGTAAAGCCTCCTCGAGGCACACAGAAAATCTACTTTTAAGAAAGAGCAAAACCGCTCTCAAAGTTCAAGCCCATCAAAGGCCACACCAAACTCCACCTTCAAGCTGCCCTCCAGGCACGCAAGAACAGGGGTAATAATACGAAATCTACTGAGGCCTATTAAGTAAAGAAACAGGTCAATTACATGGCCCAAAATTCTGAGTTGAATGGAGGCGTAACTTGCACTCCTAATACACCTTTTTAAAACCTATTTGGCTCTTAGGCCGCTTATGCAAGGGCTAATCCCATACTACGGAGGTGACACGATAGGAAAACTAATTACATTATGAAGCGAAGAAAAACAGTTATGAAAACGTAGTCACCTCAAAAATAATATGAGAGGGAGCTCGAGAGGGTTAGGCACTCTCTATCCCGATTTGTAGTTAAAGAGACGGAATTTATACCAAGTATCTTTTACTTTTTAAAGGAAGGTTACATAGTAAAAGTTTCGAACCTGCCCCGAGGGTTAAACTGCTGAGCTAGCAAACAAAGAAGTTATTAAAAGGCCATTACCTGATGGATGAACTGCCGCCTGAAGAAAGGGGCGCTTCCCGCCCCCTGCTATATAATCACACTAGAAAAGATGTTACTGAAGTGGCCAGGAGACCAGAAAATCAGCAGTTTATATACCCTCGCGGAAACTTCGAGACGTTTCATGAATGATTACAACCCGCCCACAACATTTTATTGGATAACAGCAAAAACTAATACACCAGACGAAGAAGAAACGCCTTATTGGTGGAAAATTAATTGCAGAAATTCATGATTGGCTACATTCAAAACAGGCGGAAAGAAAGGATTATATTGCCAACTCTCAAACCACAGAACAAAATTTAGCAAAAACAAACTTATGAATGTTAAATTTCTTCCGGACAGTTCATTCCTTTACACCAGAGAGCGTTATCAGTTTTGGTAGAGACATCTGTTAGAGAATGTTCAAAGTTCTTGCTATGGAGCAGACAAACACGAATCGAAATTGACATAGTTCAGAACACTTCATAATTTACAGTAGAGACATCTTCTGAGAAACTTTAGAATTAACATGGTTGTTAAAGATCAGGCTTCTTCCAGTAGAGGAGTTTCAACTGGCGCA
Source organism: Anabrus simplex (assembly GCF_040414725.1). Taxonomy (NCBI): domain Eukaryota; kingdom Metazoa; phylum Arthropoda; class Insecta; order Orthoptera; family Tettigoniidae; genus Anabrus; species Anabrus simplex. The sequence continues at coordinate 131,810,033 of NC_090269.1, forward strand.
ATGTTTGAATTAGCGGCGCGGAGGTGTACCGCCCGGTACAATTATTATTATTATTATTATTATTATTATTATTATTATTATTATTATTATTATTATTATTATTATTATTATTATTATTATTATTATTATTATTATTATTATTATTATTATTTATATGAGACGAGATAACACGGTAAGAATGAATGTTAATTAGGCTCATCGAAAATACTCCTAAAAGGGATAGCAATAGGAAGGAGAAGATCGTCAGTTCGCAATCCGAAAACACTGTATTGCTTATTTTACTCGTAAATCATGTGCTAGGCAGAAGTAATCCGAGGTCTGTAGTGGTAAAAGTGGGACGTGAAGTGAGAAAGTCTGAGTGTTCTTTCCCACTGATTCTCGGTAAATGTGCGACAATGTCTCACTAAGACCTCAGGGAGAAAGTAATTGCTAATGAAAGACACAACCTAAACCAAAAGCACAACCTAAACCAACTGCCGTGCACACATAAAAGGTGAACACATTTTTCATTCTTACTGAACAATCTCCACTAACATGATTTAAATTAAGGGACCAGTCCCCGAAAACAGAAAAACATCAAATAGGGACATGAAATTGATAACCTTAGAAAAGGCCACATAGCTCACAGGCTTATAGTAGTATAATAAGCGGGTTCGGCGGCTTCCTCCCGCGGGAAATTTGAATTCTGGCGGGAAATTTGAATTTTGGCGGGAGATTTTAATTTGTAAACAAAGCCACGTGCTTTTTGACAGCTGTCATCGACAACAACGCATCGCTAACCTCACTGCTGCCATCTTGACGGGCCTAAACCTCAGTGGTACCAACTTAACCTTACTAGCGCGAGGTAAACAAAGCCACGTGTTTTTTGACAGCCACGTGCTTTTTGACAGACAACAACGCATCGCTAACCTCAGTACTGCCATCTTGACGGGCCTAAACCTTAGTGGTACCAACTTAACCTAACTAGCGCGTGGTAAACAAAGCCACGTGCTATTTGACAGCCACGTGCTTTTTTGACAGCTGTCATCCGCCATCTTTAAACTACAGAGCACTGTGCTGCCCCCTTTATCGTAGTAGATGTAAAATTCGTCACCTTTCATCGGCAGTGCTGCCATCTTGGCGGGCCTAAACCTTAGTGCTACCAACTTAACCTCACTAGCGTGAGATAAACAAATCCACGTGCTTTTCTGACAGCTGTCATCCGCCATCTTTAATCCATAGAGCACAGTGCTACCCTCTTTGTGGGAGCGGATAATTTGAAAAATGCTTTTTGACAGCAACCATCTTTGAGCACCGTGCTGCCCTCTTTAGCTACTTACCTTTGACATGTGGTGGCGGTAAATTCCACGTGCTTTACAAACCTATATGCTTTTCTGACAGCTGTCATCCGCCATCTTTAATCCAGAGAGAACAGTGCTGCAATCTTTAGTTTGAAATGCGGTGGCGGCACATTCCACGTGCTCTTGTTTGGAAACAAATCAACATGCTTTGTTGACAGCTGTCATCCGCCATCTTTAATCACCGTGCTGCCCTCTTTAGCTACTTACCTTTGAAATGTGGTGGCGGTAAATTCCACGTGCTTTACAAACCTATATGCTTTTCTGACAGCTGTCATCCGCCATCTTTAATCCAGAGAGAGCAGTGCTGCAATCTTTAGTTGAAATGTGGTGGCGGCAAATTCCACGTGCTCTTGTTTGGAAACAAAGCCATGTGCTTTTTTGACAGCTGTCATCCGCCATCTTTAATCAACAGAGCACCATGCTGCTATCATGCGGGCAATTTCGTCAGCTGTCATCCGCCATCTTTAATCCACAGAACACCGTTCTGCCCTCTTTATGGCTACTACCTTAAGCACGTAGTAGCGGGCAATTTGAAAAGTTCTGTTAGCTATCATCCGCCATCTTTAATCAAGAGAACACCGTGCTGCCCTCTTTAGCATCTTTAATCCAGAGAGAACAGTGCTGCAATCTTTAGTTTGAAATGTGGTGGCAGCAAATTCCACGTGCTCTTATTTGGAAACAAAGCTATGTGCTTTTTTGACAGCTGTCATCCGCCATCTTTAATAAACAGAGCACCATGCTGCTATCATGCGGGCAATTTCGTCAGCTGTCATCCACCATCTTTAATCCACAGAACACCGTGCTTCCCTCTTTATAGCTACTACCTTAAGCACGTAGTAGCGGGCAATTTGAAAAGTTCTGTTAGCTATCATCCGCCATCTTTAATCAAGAGAGCACCGTGCTGCCCTCTTTAGCTAGATACCTTTGAAATGTGGTGGTGGCAAATTGAAAAATTTCACGCGCTCTTGTTTGGAAACAAACTCACGTGCGTTTTGACAGCATCATCCGCCATCTTTAAGCAACAGAGTACAGTGCTGCCCTCTTTGTTGTGGCGGTAAATTCCACGTGCTCTTGTTTGGAAACAAAGCCATGTGCCTTTTTTTGACAGGTGTCATCTGCCATCTTTAACCAACAGAGCACTATGCTGCTATCATGCAGGCAATTTCGTTAGCTGTCATCCGCCATCCCTTAATGAACAGAGCACCGTGCTGCCCTATGCGGGGCAATTTCGTCAGCTGTCATCCGCTCGCTCTACAGCAGCCATCTCTCGACGCTAATTGCACAAGATGGTGGCCATACATGACTCCTTAAAGGTGCTTATGCGAGATGATCGCTATACATAGTTTCTTATGAGACTCCCTTGGGATGCTTGCGCAAGATGGCGGTTATGCAAGGCTCCTTATGAGACACCCTAGGGATGCTTGCGCAAGATGGTGGTTGCTCTTACGAGGCGGCTTAAGGATCCTTGCATAAGATGGCTAGAGACGCCCCCCCCCCACCCCTAAGGATGCTTGCGCAAGATGGCGGACGCAAGATGGTGGTTATACATAGCTCCTTATGAGACAGCCAGTATTCGATACAACATGTGATCAGAACACTGATTGATGTGTTCAGAACACAAAATAAGTGATCAAGACTAGAATCGAACACTGTACTCGATGTCGTTAACTTCAACATGTGATTAAAACATTGTTTGGTGTGTTCAGAACACTACATAAGTAGAATCGAACGCTGTACAACATGTTAGGGGGTACCTTTGTTCTAAGAAGATCAGATTGAAACATAACAAGACTAGAATTGAACACTGCACTCGATGTCGTTAACCTTTACATGTGAACAGAACATTGATTGATGTGTTCAGATCACTAAACAAGTAGAACCGAACACTGTACAACAAGTTAGGGGATACCTTTGTTCTAAGAAAATTAGATTGAAACATAACAAGACTAGAATCGAACACTGCACTCGATGTCGTTAACCTTAACATGTGATCAGAACATTGATTGATGTGTTCAGATCACTAAACAAGTAGAACCGAACACTGTACAACATGTTAGGGGATACCTTTGTTCTAAGATTAGATTGAAACATAACAAGACTAGAATTGAACACAGCACTCGATATCGTTAACCTTAACATGTGATCAGAACATTGATTGATGTGTTCAGATCACTAAACAAGTAGAACAGAACACTGTACAACATGTTAGGGGATACCTTTGTTCTAAGAAGATCAGATTGAAACATGACAAGACTAGAATTGAACACTGCACTCGATGCAACATGTGATCAGAACATTGATTGATGTGTTCAGATCACTAAACAAGTAGAACCGAACACTGTACAACATGTTAGGGGATACCTTTGTTCTAAGAAAATCAGATTGAAACATAACAAGACTAGAATCGAATACTGCACTCGATGTCGTTAACCTTAACATGTGATCCGATACAACATGTTAGGGGATACCTTTGTTCTAAGAAAATTAGATTGAAGCATAGCAAGACTAGAATCGAACACTGTAAGAACATTGTTTGATGTGTTCAGAGCAAAAGTACAACTTCAATGATTTACCTATTGTAAAACACACACTGTGCACATATCGCATAGCTATCTCGCCTATCACTTGCCTAGTATGAAAATCAAAAACACACTGTGCACATATCGCATAGCTAACTCGGTAACACTTCAAATGATTTGCTTAGTACGAAAATAAAAAAATCTATACCACGTAGCTAACTCGTTCATCGCACTGCTAAGACGCTTAGTAATTGCAAATACACTGATATATGTTATACGAAAATCAAGAAAGCACACTGCGTAGCCAACTCGCTCGAGTCACTCGCTTAGTAATTGCAACACGACTAGAACACTGATACACACACGGATAAGAATGGTGCGAGATACTACATACTTACATGTTTTTTTAAAAAAATATTGGGGGTGAAAGATCATAAATTATATGTACACATGTTGTCTCCTCCAAGTTGTAAGACAAAATAGACGCAGTACTGCGAGTTTCCGCTATAGCTGGCGAACGGAAGTAGCATGATATCTCAGCAAAAAAAAAAAAATACAATGATGGATACCGCGATTCAAATCCTGGCAACTTATGCCGTCAGGAAGGGCATCCGGCGAGCATCTAGCTGTAAATCCCCGATTCTCATGTTAGAAAGAACAACTTGTTGTAAAACATTCTTAATCCCAGTTCTTTGACGTCAGGAAGGGCAACCGGTCGAAAACAATAGTGTATGATGTAAGTGGCTAGATACTGCTAGTTTTGCGTCAGGAAGGGCAACTAGTCTTAAAACAAATACTTCTGATTTAAAATCTTAGTTTTGCGTCAGGAAGGGCATCCGGCTGTAAAACAATAGTTCATGATACAGCGATTTAAAATCTAAGAAGAGCATCTAGCTGTAAATCCCCGATTCTCGTGTTAGAAAGGGTAACTAGTTGAAAAACAGATTCTTAATCTGAGTTCTTTGACGTCAGGAAGGGCAACCGGTCGAAAACAATAGTGTATGATGTAAGAGGCTAGATACTGCCAGTTTTGCGTCAGGAAGGGCAACTAGTCTTAAAACAAATTCTTGCGATTTAAAATCTTAGTTTTGCGTCAGGAAGGGCATCCGGCTGTAAAACAATAGTTCGTGATACAGTGATTTAAAATCTAAGAAGAGCATCTAGCTGTAAAACCCTGATTCTCGTGTTAGAAGTTGTAAAACAGATTCTTAATCCGAGTTCTTTGACGTCAGGAAGGGCAACCGGCCGAAAGCAATAGTGTATGATGTAAGAGGTTAGATACTGCTAGTTTTGCGCCAGGAAGGGAACTAGTCTTAAAACATATTCTTGCGATTTAAAATCTTAGTTTTGCGTCAGGAAGGGCATCCGGTTGTAAAACAATAGTTCACGATACAGCGATTTAAAATCGAAGAAGTGCATCTAGCTGTAAAACCCCGATTCTCGTGTTAGAAGTTGTAAAAGAGATTCTTAATCCAAGTTCTTTGACGTCGGGAAGGGCAACCGGTCGAAAACAATAGTGTATGATGTAAGAGGCTAGATACTGCCAGTTTTGCGTCAGGAAGGGCAACTAGTCTTAAAACAAATTCTTGCGATTTAAAATCTTAGTTTTGCGTCAGGAAGGGCATCCGGCTGTAAAACAATAGTTCACGATACAGCTATTTAAAATCTAAGAAGTGCATCTAGCTGTAAAACCCCGATTCTCGTGTTAGAAGTTGTAAAAGAGATTCTTAATCCGAGTTCTTTGACGTCAGGAAGAGCAACCGGTCGAAAACAATAGCGTATGATGTAAGAGACTAGATACTGCCAGTTTTGCATCGGGAAGGGCAACTAGTCTTAAAACAAATTCTTGCGATTTAAAATCTTACTTTTGCGTCAGGAACGGCATCCGGCTGTAAAACAATAGTTCGTGATACAGCGATTTAAAATCTAAGAAGTGCATCTAGCTGTAAAACCCCGATTCTCGTGTTAGAAGTTGTAAAAGAGATTCTTAATCCAAGTTCTTTGACGTCAGGAAGGGTAACCGGTCGAAAACAATAGCGTATGATGTAAGAGGCTAGATACTGCTTTTTAAAATCCTAGAAGGGCATCCTGTTGTAAAACGGATTCTTGTGATTTAAAATCTCGCGTCAGGAAGGGCAACCGGTCGTAAAACAAATTCTTGCGTTTTATACTCCTGCATCAGGAGGAGGCAGTCGGCTTTAAAACATATTTTTAATCCCGGTCCTGCTACGTTAGGAACCACATCTAGCTGTAAAAACAGGAGCTTCAAACATTTACAGTTTTAAGCTTTAGGAACGGGTTATGGGTTACATTTTTATTCTACTGCATAGAACACTATCTTTGAAGTTGTATCGGCGCAGTCATTCAGAGCGAGGTATGGAATGCATGTGTTAGCTGAAATTGTACACTCGGCTTCCGGCTACAGTAACCTTGAACGAAGACACGGTGTGCTGATAAGCAACTTGTAACTCACGTAGCCCATGTAAGTTCCTAACATAAAATATCATGATTGTACGGAGAGGTTAAAACACAGTGCCAGCATATAGCCTACTCCTATCGAAAGAGCCTGCACGGCGCCGGCATGTAGGCTACTCCTGTTGAAGGAGCCTGTACAAGGTTTGACACCCCTCCATCAACAGCCCTTACTTAATGCTGGCTCTTTGCACGCCTTCGAAACTACCTGAGAATGTAATATGCAACAGTAGGATCACCCCCATCCGACAAATGAATCACCCTCAACACGGGTTTTACAGCTAGATGCACTTCTTAGATTTTAAATAGCTGTATCACGAACTATTGTTTTACAGCCGGATGCCCTTCCTGACGCAAAACTAAGATTTTAAATCGCAAGAATTTGTTTTAAGACTAGTTGCCCTTCCTGACGCAAAACTGGCAGTATCTAGCCTCTTACATCATACACTATTGTTTTCGACCGGTTGCCCTTCCTGACGTCAAAGAACTAGGATTAGGAATCTTTTTACAACTTCTAACACGAGAATCGGGATTTACAGCTAGATGCTCTTCTTAGATTTTAAATCGCTGTATCGCGAACTATTGTTTTACAGCCGGGTGCCCTTCCTGACGCAAAACTATTTTAAATCGCAAGAATTTGTTTTAAGACTAGTTACCCTTCCAGACGCAAAACTGGCAATATCTAGCCTCTTACATCATACACTATTGTTTTCGACCGGTTGCCCTTCCTGACGTCAAAGAACTCGGATTAAGAATCTGTTTTACAACTTCTAACACGAGAATCAGGGTTTTACAGCTAGATGCTCTTCTTAGATTTTAAATCGCTGTATCGTGAACTATTGTTTTACAGCCGGATGCCCTTCCTGACGCAAAAGTAAGATTTTAAATAGCAAGAATTTGTTTTAAGACTAGTTGCCCTTCCTGACGCAAAACTGGCAGTATCTAGCCTCTTACATCATACACTATTGTTTTCGACCGGTTACCCTTCCTGACGTCAAAGAACTTGGATTAAGAATCTCTTTTACAACTTCTAACACGAGAATCGGGGTTTTACAGCTAGATGCACTTCTTAGATTTTAAATAGCTGTATCGCGAACTATTGTTTTACAGCCGGATGCCCTTCCTGACGCAAAACTAAGATTATAAATCGCAAGAATTTGTTTTAAGACTAGTTGCCCTTCCTGACGCAAAACTGGCAGTATCTAGCCTCTTACATCATACACTATTGTTTTCGACCGGTTGCCCTTCCTGACGTCAAAGAACTTGGATTAAGAATCTCTTTTACAACTTCTAACACGAGAATCGGGGTTTTACAGCTAGATGCACTTCTTCGATTTTAAATCGCTGTATCGTGAACTATTGTTTTACAACCGGATGCCCTTCCTGACGCAAAACTAAGATTTTAAATCGCAAGAATTTGTTTTAAGACTAGTTGCCCTTCCTGACGCAAAACTAGCAGTATCTAACCTCTTACATCATACACTATTGTTTTCGACCGGTTGCCCTTCCCGACGTCAAAGAACTGGGATTAAGAATCTGTTTTACAACTTCTAACACGAGAATCAGGGTTTTACAGCTAGATGCTCTTCTTAGATTTTAAATCACGGTATCACGAACTATTGTTTTACAGCCGGATGCCCTTCCTGACGCAAAACTAAGATTTTAAATCGCAAGAATTTGTTTTAAGTCTAGTTGCCCTTCCTGACGCAAAACTGGCAGTATCTAGCCTCTTACATCATACACTATTGTTTTCGACCGGTTGCCCTTCCTGACGTCAAAGAACTCAGATTAAGAATCTGTTTTTCAACTAGTTACCCTTTCTAACACGAGAATCGGGGATTTACAGCTAGATGCTCTTCTTAGATTTTAAATCGCTGTATCATGAACTATTGTTTTACAGCCGGATGCCCTTCCTGATGCAAAACTAAGATTTTAAATCAGAAGTATTTGTTTTAAGACTAGTTGCCCTTCCTGACGCAAAACTAGCAGTATCTAGCCACTTACATCATACACTATTGTTTTCGACCGGTTGCCCTTCCTGACGTCAAAGAACTGGGATTAAGAATGTTTTACAACAAGTTGTTCTTTCTAACATGAGAATCGGGGATTTACAGCTAGATGCTCGCCGGATGTCCTTCCTGACGGCATAAGTTGCCAGGATTTGAATCGCGGTATCCATCATTGTATTTTTTTTTTTTTTTTTTTTTTTTTTTTTTGCTGAGATATCATGCTACTTCCGTTCGCCAGCTATAGCGGAAACTCGCAGTACTGCGTCTATTTCGTCTTACAACTTGGAGGAGACAACATGTGTACATATAATTTATGATCTTTCACCCCCAATATTTTTTTAAAAAAACATGTAAGTATGTAGTATCTCGCAACATTCTTATCCGTGTGTTTATCAGTGTTCTAGTCGTGTTGCAATTACTAAGCGAGTGACCCGAACGAGTTGGCTACGCAGTGTGCTTTCTTGATTTTCGTATAACATATATCAGTGTATTTGCAATTACTAAGCGTCTTAGCAGTGCGATGAACGAGTTAGCTACGCGGTATAGATTTTTTTTATTTTCGTACTAAGCAAATCATTTGAAGTGTTACCGAGTTAGCTATGCGATATGTGCACAGTGCGTTTTTGATTTTCATACTAGGCAAGTGATAGGCGAGATAGCTATGCGATATGTGCACAGTGTGTGTTTTACAATAGGTAAATCATTGAAGTTGTACTTTTGCTCTGAACACATCAAACAATGTTCTTACAGTGTTCGATTCTAGTCTTGCTATGCTTCAATCTAATTTTCTTAGAACAAAGGTATCCCCTAACACGTTGTATCGGATCACATGTTAAGGTTAACGACATCGAGTGCAGTATTCGATTCTAGTCTTGTTATGTTTCAATCTAATTTTCTTAGAACAAAGGTATCCCCTAACATGTTGTACAGTGTTCGGTTCTACTTGTTTAGTGATCTGAACACATCAATCAATGTTCTGATCACATGTTGCATCGAGTGCAGTGTTCAATTCTAGTCTTGTTATGTTTCAATCTGATCTTCTTAGAACAAAGGTATCCCCTAACATGTTGTACAGTGTTCGGTTCTACTTGTTTAGTGATCTGAACACATCAATCAATGTTCTGATCACATGTTAAGGTTAACGATATCGAGTGCTGTGTTCAATTCTAGTCTTGTTATGTTTCAATCTGATCTTCTTAGAACAAAGGTATCCCCTAACATGTTGTACAGTGTTCGGTTCTACTTGTTTAGTGATCTGAACACATCAATCAATGTTCTGATCACATGTTAAGGTTAACGACATCGAGTGCAGTGTTCGATTCTAGTCTTGTTATGTTTCAATCTAATTTTCTTAGAACAAAGGTATCCCCTAACATGTTGTACAGTGTCCGGTTCTACTTGTTTAGTGATCTGAACACATCAATCAATGTTCTGTTCACATGTTAAGGTTAACGACATCGAGTGCAGTGTTCAATTCTAGTCTTGTTATGTTTCAATCTGATCTTCTTAGAACAAAGGTACCCCCTAACATGTTGTACAGCGTTCGATTCTACTTATGTAGTGTTCTGAACACACCAAACAATGTTTTAATCACATGTTGAAGTTAACGACATCGAGTACAGTGTTCGATTCTAGTCTTGATCACCTATTTTGTGTTCTGAACACATCAATCAATGTTCTGATCACATGTTGTATCGAGTACTGGCTGTCTCATAAGGAGCAATGTATAACCACCATCTTGCGTCCGCCATCTTGCGCAAGCATCCTTAGGGGTGGGGGCGTCTCTAGCCATCTTATGCAAGGATCCTTAAGCCGCCTCATAAGAGCAACCACCATCTTGCGCAAGCATCCCTAGGGTGTCTCATAAGGAGCCTTGTATAACCGCCATCTTGCGCAAGCATCCCAAGGGCGTCTCATAAGAAACTATGTATAGCGATCATCTCGCATAAGCACCTTTAAGGAGTCATGTATAGCCACCATCTTGTGCAATTAGCGTCGAGAGATGGCTGCTGTAGAATTTTTCTTTTTAAATTATCCGCCACCATTTTTCAACTAAAGAGTCTAGCACTGAGGTTTGCGATGTAAGATGGCGGATGACAGCTGACAAAAAGCGCGTGAGTTTGTTTACTAAACAAGAGCACGTGGAATTTGCCGCCACCTCAGTTCAGCTAAAGATGGCAGCACGGTGCTCTCTTGATTAAAGATGGCGGATGACAGCTAACAGAACTTTTCAAATTACCCGCTACTACAGAGAGCAGCACGGTGCTCTGTGGATTAAAGATGGCGGATGACAGCTGACGAAATTACCCGCAGCACAGTGCTCTATTGATTAAAGATGGCGGACGACAGCTGTCAAAAAAGCACGTGGCTTTGTTTACTAAACAAGTGCACGTGGAATTTGCCGCCACCACATTTCAAAGGTATCTAGCTAAAGAGTACAGCACTGAGGTTTGTGATGCAAGATGGCGGATGACAGCTGTCAAAAAGCACGTGGAATTTGTCACCGGCACAAAGAGGGCAGCACGGTGCTCTCTGGCGGTTGACAGCTGTCAGAAAAGCACATGGGTTTGTAAAGCGTGTAGAATTTACCACCACCACATAGAGGGCAGCACGGTGCTCTCTAGATTAAAGATGGCGGATGATAGCTGCACGTGGCTTTGTTTCCAAACAGGAGCATAAAGAATTTTTCAAATTGCCGCCACTACATTTCAAAGGTATCTAGCTAAAGAGTGTAGCACTGAGGTTTGCGATGCAAGATGGCGGATGACAGCTGTGATGTACCACATTTCAAAGGTAAGTAGCTAAAGAGGGCAGCACGGTGCTCTCTGGATTAAAGATGGCGGATGACAGCTGCACGTGGCTTTGTTTCCAAACAAGAGCACGTGGAATTTGCCGCCACTACATTTCAAACTAAAGAGTGCAGCACTGAGGTTTGCGATGCAAGATGGCGGATGACAGCTGTGACGTACCACATTTCAAAGGTAAGTAGCTAAAGATGGCAGCACTGTGCTCTCTAGATTAAAGATGGCGGATGACAGCTGCGCGTGGCTTTGTTTCCAAACAAGAGCATAAAGTATTTGCCGCCACTACATTTCAAAGGTATCTAGCTAAAGAGTGCAGCACTGAGGTTTCGGATGCAAGATGGCGGATGACAGCTGTGACGTACCACATTTCAAAGGTAAGTAGCTAAAGAGGGCAGCACTGTGCTCTCTGGATTAAAGATGGCGGATGTCAGCTGCACGTGGCTTTGTTTATCTCACGCTAGTGAGGTTAAGTTGGTAGCACTAAGTTTTAGGCCCGCCAAGATGGTAGCACTGCCGATGACAGGTGACGAATTTACATCTACTACGATAAAGAGGGCAGCACAGTGCTCTGTAGTTTAAAGATGGCGGATGACAGCTGTCAAAAAGCACGTGGCTGTCAAAAAGCACGTGGCTTTGTTTACCACACGCTAGTTAGGTTAAGTTGGTACCACTAAGGTTTAGGCCCGTCAAGATGGCAGTACTGAGGTTAGTGATGCGTTGTTGTCTGTCAAAAAGCACGTGGCTGTCAAAAAACACGTGGCTTTGTTTACCTCACGCTAGTTAGGTTAAGTTGGCACTACTGAGGTTTAGGCCCGTCAAGATGGCAGCAGTGAGGTTAGCGATGCGTTGTTGTCGATGACAGCTGTCAAAAAGCACGTGGCTTTGTTTACAATTTCAAATCTCCCGCCAAAATTCAAATTTCCCGCCAAAATTCCAATTTCCTGCCAGAATTCAAATTTACCGCCATAATTCAAATTTTCCGCGGGAGGAGGCCGCCGAACCCGCTTATTATACTACTGCTTATAATAAACATTTAATAGAATTGCATCTAGTAAAAATAGCACATTTAACCATTATTTGACCGTAAAATATATGTGAAACAGGATAAAATAGGACTTACGGTACTTATAAAGAATTTGTCAGATAATGTTTAATAATTTGAAGCAATGCATTGCCCTCAAACTAGACAGTATTTATCTAGAGTTATCAACCGCATTTTCCGGATTTTAGGCCCATATTTTTCCAATGATTAGTACCGGTACAAAGTCTGTAAGAAAAATATGCATGATCCTTTTTCCAGAATAGCTGCTTACTTCCTAAGAATTATCCCTCAATAAAGTGAAAAATGGCCAATAATAAGAAGCCTACACATTCAAAATTCCATTGCCACACGTTCTCTGGATCCAACGTCCTCTAGTCTGCTTAATTCACGATTATGGTGGTTGAAAATAACTTCATAACAGTTCAATTTCCATTCACTTATGAGCAGATATACCCGATCCCTTCTGATAGCGATCTGTACAATTATAAGCTGTAAAAGGGTTCAACATCCTTGAAACATTTTCCACTCCACACGTAAGGCCTAACTTAACTCTCCTTTAATATTGCTCATCAATTTAACTACTTCAAAAGCTCTGACTAATTCAGAGAAAACATGTGACAATATATTATTACGTCATCATATATAATACTACAACAGATCCACTAACCGACACGATTCAATATGAAAGCACGCAAGGATCTGTAAACATTACCACGTGCTAACCATGTATTCAAAGCTGAAGTTCCCACAACATGGCGATACGCGAACGTGTTCATTATTCCTCGTAGCATCAGCGCGCTCTTTGAGTCTAGATAATAATATTAAATTGTTTGCTTCAAAGCGTGCCGGTCCTCGAGCCGTTTCGCTTGTCAGGTCTGCAGTGTCACACAGCTGCAAGCATTTTGACCAGTCTCGCTGCTCGCTCTCAGTGACTATTTGAAGAGTTGACAACGCTGTTTCCTGAGTTGGGCTAATCGTGGCACTCTGCGGGCACAGACTGCCAAGGAGAACTACAGTATAGTTTAGCGTGTTGAGCTGTCGGCGAAATTTGGCACTGGCCAACTTTGAAAAAGTTAACTGATTATTTATATACTTTGTCACGATTAAGATTTTCTTATAGGATTACGAAATGAAGTCTTCAAGAGGAAGATGAATGCTGTTAGTTGGGTAGTAGAATAATTTAACGATATCAGAAGTAAATGAAAATGAAAATTCACAGCCGGTTTCCGTAATTTGACCGAGTCAGGAATGGAATGAATGAAGCCGCCATCTAGCGGCGAGGATAGGAAATGTGCCGGCTGCCGAAGCCTGTTGCACTCCTCTGAGGCAATGATAAATGACTGGCAGATGAAATGAAATGTTAATGGAGAGTGTTACTGGGATGAAACATGACAGGGAAAATCGGAGGAGTCGGAGAAAAACCTGCCCTGCCTCCGCTTCGTCCACCACAAATCTCACATGGAGTGACCGGGATTTGAACCACGGTATCCAGCGGTGAGAGGCCAGCGTGCTGCTACCTGAGCTACAGAGGCTTCTATCAGAAATAAAGGAGATCTAAAATGCAGATTAGCACACGCAAGGCAGGCCTTTCTTGGGAAAATACATTTGCTCGCCTCAAACATAAATATGTATATTCGAAATATATTTACCCCTGTTCAGCATAGCAGGTGAGACCACCTGGGTGAGGTACTGGTCATCCTCCCCAGTTGTATCCCTGACCCAATGTCTCCGCTCCAGGACACTGCCTTTGAGGCGGTCGAGGCGGGATCCCTCGCTGAGTCCGAGGGAAAAACCAACCCTGGAGGGTTAAGATGAAATATATTTTTGGAACTGTATGAAAGTGAAACATGAAAAATAACTAGTGTAGAAATAAGGAGAATGCGAGTTTTTGAAATGAGGTGTTTCATAAGAATGCCGAAGAACAGATGGGTAGATCACATTACAAATGAAGAGATGCTGAGTCTACTTGCTGAGAGGAGAACTATTTGGTGAAATTTGACCAGAAGAGGAGATAGAATGATATGACACATTTTAGGGCACTTTTTTTCAGATAGCTTTAGAGGGCAGTGTAGGTAGTAAGAAACCAGTAGGAGAAGACCAAGGTATGAATATGACAAACAGATTACATAAGATGTGTAATGCAGTAGTTACGTAGAAATTAAAGTTTAGCACAGTTTTTTTTTGCTAGGGGCTTTACGTCGCACCGACACAGATAGGTCTTATGGCGACGATGGGACAGGAAAGGCTTAGGAGTTGGAAGGAAGTGGCCGTGGCCTTAATTAAGGTACAGCCCCAGCATTTGCCTGGTGTGAAAATGGGAAACCACGGAAAGCCATTTTCAGGGCTGCCGATAGTGGGTTTCGAACCTACTATCTCCCGGATGTTTAGCACAGTATAGGATGGCGTAGAGTCTAATGACTGACGACCCAAACAACAACATCATTTGACCAGGTTTACGATGAATACAGCCACGTTTCGTCTTCTTCTTTTTCTTCCCTTTTCTCAATGTATTGCTGTCAGTACTTGGCTCAGTTTTGGAGCCCTTTCTAGCGCCAACCCTGTGTGGAGAATATAATCAGTAATGTGTGTTTAGGTGGTGATTGGTAGTGTGTTGAGTTGTATGCAATCCAGATCGAGAGAAGTTAATTAATACGAACACAAACACCCAGTCCCTGAACCAGAGGAACTGAATATACACGTCTAAAATCCTCGTTCTGGCCGGGAATCGAACCCGGGGTCCACTGAATCGAAGGCCAGTACTCTGACCAATCACCAAGGATCCGCCTATATACCGTATATTGTGTATTTACTAAAGTGACGCCCTGGTGGTTTACATATCTCATATTTCTGTCTGTTAATACAGTGACAAGTTTCTGCAGAGAAAACCTTAGGTATATATTTTCACTCTTAAAATTATTCCGAACTGAAAGGATATTAAACTAATTGCTTCGTTATCTCTCATCGTGATACGCAGTAACTGAGGCAGTTAAACTAACAACTCCAATATCTAGCTTTCCTTGTCATATCTACTC
Source organism: Anabrus simplex (assembly GCF_040414725.1). Classification (NCBI taxonomy): domain Eukaryota; kingdom Metazoa; phylum Arthropoda; class Insecta; order Orthoptera; family Tettigoniidae; genus Anabrus; species Anabrus simplex. Next base: position 131,825,251 of record NC_090269.1, read on the forward strand.
CTGGAATGAGGACACGGGTGAAAGAGAATGCGTGAGGTAACATACGTTCTTCCAATGTTGAGTAATGAGAATTTCAGATACTACTATTTTTTCCTTCTTTATTGCGGTTTCCTATTTTGAAACAGTTTTAGCATTGGTATAAAATTTTGCTGAATATTCTAGCCCTGTGGCTTAAAATCAATCAATCAATCAATCAATCAATCAATCAATCAATCAATCAATCAATCAATCAATCAATCAATCAATCAATCAATCAATCGATCGATCAATCAATCAATCAATCAATCAATCAATCAATCAATAAATAAATAAATCAATCAATCAATCAATCAATCAATTATTTGCATTTAGGATTGTCGTCCGGGACAGATTCCCCATCAGTTGTTTACCTAGTTATTCTTAAACGTTGTTAAAGAACTTAGAAATGTATCAAACATTTCCCTTGATACATTATTCCAATCCCTTACCCCCTCGTCCTATAAATGAATATTTGCCTCAATTTGTTCTCTTGAATTTCAATTTTATCATCATATTATATTTCCTACTTTTAGAAGCTGTCTGAATAGCTTCCGAAAGTTCTCCTGTATTTGTAAGCGCTGGATCTTGGGTGCGAATGGTTCTCTCCAACACGTTCGATAAATGCTCGATTGGGTTCAGGTCGGGAGAACGTGCTGGCCACTCCATTCGCTGAGTCTCTCGAGAATGCTGGTCCTACAAGTCCTAGATAGCCACAGCTTGATGAGACGATGCATTATCCTCTTGAAACATCCCATCCTTGCCAGGAAACATGAAGTCCATGAATGGCTGTAAATAGTCGCCAAAGAGACATTTGTAGCTGTTAACAGTTATTCTTGTGGACACATACACAAGTGGACCCAATCCATGCCATATGAACACACCCTACATCATTACGGAACCATCACTAGCCTGTACGGTGCCTTGTGCACAACTGGGATCCATGGCCTCAAGGGGTTTGCACCCCGAGGTCTGCCATCAGCCAGAAACAATCTGAATTGTGACTCATCGGACCAGACCACACGTTTCCAGTCCTCCAGGGTCCAATTAGCAACCTCACAAGCCCAAGTGAGGCGATGTGCCGCTGTCGTGCTGTTCACATGGGCGCTCTGCTCGCTCTTCTGCTTCCATATCCCATGGAAGCTAAAGAACACTGCACTTATCTACTAGATACACGTCTGACAACTCCTGCATTGAATGTGGATGTGATTTGAGCAAGAGTTCCTGTTCTGTTAGTACGGACAATTTTACACAATCTCCGCCGGTCACGATCATCAAATAACGATGAATCGTAATGCATGGATTTCGACATTCCCGGTACACGCGCGACACCGTAGATCTAGGAATATTGAAAGTTCCCGCAATTTCGGAAATTGAATGTTTCAACCTTCTGGCACCAAACAAATTACGTCCAGTTTGAAAGCTGATAACTCACGTTGTCTTGCCTTGAGCATGTAAACAACAATCAGTCCGAAGGAAAAGACTACCTCTTAATAACAGACACGGGTTTAGAGCTTGCAACGTCGTTCTGGGGCGGTGGCGCCACTAATCATTCAGTTACATTGTGCTATTCCATGACTTTTGGCATCTTAGGGTATATTTGGCATTCCATGTGAATCGGGTAGCAAACATTGAGTATTAAAATATATTACAAAAATAAAATGGTTGGATATATTAATTTCTTTGCAATATCAGCTTCCGCTGTTCAATATGACGGCGGCGATGCGGCGATGCGGCGTAGTATGGACTCGACAAAGCACCGGAAGTGTTGGGAAGCCATAGGTACTGATATATGATCACTGCACAGCCTCCCATAATCCACGACAATTGGTCGGAGCATGGTCTAGGGCACGCTCATCCCTCTCGACCATATTCCAGACGTGATCAATGGGACTGAGATTCGGATTCCTCGGGGACCTTGAAAAGCACCTTCACATTCGTGGAGTGCTCTTGCTGCAGGATGCTGGAGGCGAGCGAAGGTGTGAACATGATCTCCCAGCAGATTCCTACGACGTTTCCTGGTGAGGATCGTTGCCAGATGTACCAGGGGTCCCATTTCATGTCACGTGAACAGTCACCATACAAGGATAACCTCACCACCACCACTTCTTCTGGTCTGAAGTATACCCGGCCGGGCTGAGTGGCTCAGAGACGGTTGAGGCACTGGCCTTCTGACCCTAACTTGGCAGATGCGATCCTGGCTCAAGCCGGTAGTATTTGAAGGTGCTCAAATATGTCAGCCTCGTCTCGGTAGATTTACTGGCACATAAAAGAACTCCTGCGAGACTAAATTTCGGCACATCGGCGTCTCCGAAAACCGTAAAAGAGTAGTATGTGGGATGTCAAGCAAATAACAGTATTATTGAACTGTACCCTGCTGGAAAGAGGGATCCATTGCCTCGTGTGGTTTTTGACGAACTCATACCCGGCCATCGGCGTGTACCAACTGATACATGAACTTAGTGTAGCTGTCCAGGGAACCTTTTTCCATGCTTTGAGTGTCCAATGGCGGCGTTCCTTTGTCCATGTCAGTCGTTGTGCCTTATGACGGGTTCTGAGCAGAGGTACCCTCGTGCGACGCTTGCTTTTATAAGCCATGGTGAGGAGACGGTAGTGTGCCTCGTTACATGTAGCTGTTTCCATCATTGAATACCGGGAGAGATGGCCGTGCGGTTAGCAGTGCACAGCTGTGGACTTGCATCCGGGAGATAGTGGTTTCGAACCTCACTGTCGGCAGCCCTGAAGATGGTTTTCCGTGGTTTCCCATTTTCACACCAGGCAAATGCTGGGGCTGTACCTTAATTAAGGATACGGCCGCTTCCTTCCCACTCCTAGCCCTTTCCTATCCCATAGTCGCCATAAGACCTATCTGTGTCAGTGCGACGTAAAGCAACTAGCCATCATTGAACTGACGAGTGATCTGCTTTACTGTGGCCCGTCTATCCGTTCTTACGATCCGAGCTTGCCGACGGCGATCCCTGTTATCAACGCATCGCTCACCCAAGTACACTGTTGATACCGTGGCCCTTGGAAACCTACAGAGCCTACACGATTTCAGAGATTGAGTGTCTCATACTTCTGGCGCCGGCAATCTGACTTCAACCAAATGCGCTGAGATCTCGTGTCTTAGCCTGAAGGAGTCGGCACATAATAACACTCAGCATTCCTTTTTCTATTACAATGTTGTTAAACTTGCCTATAGGCCTACTTGCTCTCAAAATAATTTACTCGTATTTTGATTATTGGATACATATACTGCACATTTGATTTACGTTCATAATTCTTTGCTAGAGGGCTTTACGTCGCACCGACACAAATAGGTCTTATGGCGACGATGGGATGGGAAAGGCCTAGGAGTTGGAAGGAAGCGGCCGTAGCCCTAATTAAGGTACAGCCCCAGCATTTGCCTGGTGTGAAAATGGGAAACCACGGAAAATCATCTTCAGGGCTGCCGATAGTGGGATTCGAACCTACTATCTCCCGGATGCAAGCTCACAGCCGCGCGCCTCTACACGCACGGCCAACTCGCCCTGTGTTCATAATTCTATTCACTGAAGTCGATCTACTCACATCACACGTTACATACCACGCCCTCCTATTACATTCTCAGGGCCGAACACACAGCCATTTCCTCACTACGGAAGCTATTTTCAATGTAATTGCTCGTGAGTGTATTAAATGTTGAATATAGTATATTTTTCCGATTTTCAATTTTTAATGATACCGTATTATGAAAATACTATTAAAGATATGATCATTTTCTTTACAACTGTGAAGATAATTCTATATACAGAGTGAGTCAAAATGTTACCACACAAATGGTATAAATACGTTATGAATAGGACACCAAACACATGTATTACATTGTGACCTTACACGTATTTCTGATTCAGGGTTCAATTTATTAGATCACAATGACGTAAAACTATACCATACTATGATACTAAACTTAGCCTATGAATGAGAATTCGGAGAATGATTCTTTTCTTTGGAAGGATATTCCGCTTTAAATATCGTCTCATGAAACATAATTACAAGTTAATTGAAACAGCAACATAAATGGATGTCTAATTGAAATTGAATATAATGATTAATTGTAAGTGTCCAAAATCATTAACCTTTTGTTGGTTATAACATGTCATAATAGCAAACTTTCATAGTATAATTAAAACATGTTGGCTGCGTCATTAACCTTAAATTCCAACAAAATAAAAGAAACCAACATGCGAGTTGCTAAAGGCTTAATGTACGTTACAAATCCATCATTCACATCATTTATTTTCTGGTTAATAAAATGAAATTATAGAAATCTTATTCTTTGGCACTCGTATACATGGACCCAAAAAACTCATGTCTTTCAGTATTCCGTTATCTTTTAAAATCATCACCTAATTCCGAGAAATGTAATAAAACAACTTGGGTGCTCCAATGACATGCTCACAACGTTGCCGGTTATACCAACACACAATCAAGAAATAGGATTACGTTACGATCCCTCTCTAATTACTAAGGTTGCATAATACATTGGAAATCAATCTCCTTTGAAATTCTGCAACAGCTGCATCTAGACAAGAAGTTCCTGAAAATAAGGTCATTACTAACAACAATAATAATAATAATAATTCAAAACTTCCGATGACTGCAACCTATGGTATTCTCCATGAAAAATCCTGAAAATCTATATTCAGTGCTAATTACCAACTCTGTGATCTACCAGAAGAATATCATTTAGCAGGAAATCAAGCTATACATTGCTTAAAATAAGATCTACACATCTCATCTGCGACATGGTTCACATCTACATGGTGTCACTTATTATTGAAGATTCTATTTCATCCCTTCACATCTGCGCGTAATTCACTTACATTAAATCGTAGGTTATCGCATGTTTGACGACTATGACATAAACAACTTCAGTATTCTGCGAAAACATCATCACAGAAATTACACCCATTCCCAAGTACTCGTCACTCATTACCACCATTAAATTCATACGCATGACGAATATCAATCCTTACTTCAATAACATATCACCGGGACTTTTCGAAGACTGCATCATATCATTCAATGCATGACTCCAATGAATTATTCTCCATCAAACAACACATTAATTATTCATTTTATTTCGACGATCCTATTCCAAACCTCTCTCATTTCACATGCGCTTTATGCTCAATAAATTCTCAATTTATCTTCCAAATACTCAAGCACATTATTTCTCGAAGACTACCTCATCCTTACATACCCATAAAATCAATATCAATGCGATAATACTATCATCGTACTCGCGAAAGCTACGCATATGACGTGAAAATATGATCTTAGATGACTCCAATTTACACATGTTAATCATCTTATGGTCACCTTCAAATAAAACATATCTATGCAATAAACTACACACTGAGGTTCACTTACGACGACATTATCTTAATAAAATGCAACAACCATGTCTAAAAATCTCCTGCATAATGCTTACTGTTAATCGCTTGGATACAAAACATAGCACACGACAGATTATAATTTCTCTTGGATTATTCATGATGAAAATCACAATATTCCCTGTCCATTATGAAATTATGACCGACGACCATACGGTATCACTCAAGTTGTTTACCTAAACGTGTTACATTCTGACACTGCAAATTGATTCTACACTACTTTAAGCAACTATATAGCAGAATAGACGAAAGACATTTATTTTTTGGTACTTATCGAACTGATGGTTTCGGGAAGATGACATATCCCATCTCTCGGGTCTTAATTTTATCATTACCGACATTACATGGAGTGTCGAATGGACTTTTTTCCGCCCTTCAAAAATCCGACTACCTCTGCCGGGTTTGAACCCGCTATCTTGGGATCCGGAGGCCGACACTCTACCGCTGATCCACAGAGGCAGCTACCTACTATGCTGAACAGGGGCCTTACGGGGGGATGGGAAGATTGGAAGGGATAGACAAGGAAGAGGGAAGGAAGCGGCCGTGGCCTTAAGTTAGGTACCATCCCAGCATTTGCCTGGAGGAGAAGTGGAAAGCCACTTCCAGGATGGCTAAAGTGGGAATCGAACCCACCTCTACTCAGCTGACCTCCCGAGGCTGAGTGGACCCCGTTCCAGCCGTCGTACTACTTTTCAAATTTCGTGGCAGAGTCGGGAATCGAACGCGGACCTCCGGGGGTGCCGGCTAATCACACTAACCACTACAACACAGAGGCGGACAAAGATATATCTTTATCCCTTTACAATAAATAATCCGTACTATTCGCACAATATTTATACAATTCAAATCAGCTTTTGATCCAGCTTCTTCCTAGCCGTGTGCGATGATCCCGATGTCCACTAAAATCTTTTTATTATCCGCATTGTTCTCTCAAAACAAAATCCAATTCTAAAACACAATAATAAAAGTCGGTTTGCATTTCATAAATCTTCCGAATTCTATAGCCTGTAATCTCCCTTCCAGATGATTTTGACGTTTAACGCATAACCTCTTTGATACAGAATGCTCTTGCAATCACTAATCTTGGCAAAGGAACATATTTACCAATCCGTCACCTTCATAGCTCCAAGACCGACTCCAATCCTCAGACCGTAATATAAAATAAAAAAACATGGTGGCCGAAGTAGCCGGATTGCTGGTATTGGCTGACACGAAAATATCACGTACATATTATTTAAACGGCGGTAATTTAATATGATAAATGTAACATCGTAGGGAAAATCACTTTTACACGTATGAAAACGCTTCGCCAACAAGTACGCACCACATATAATCAACTGGAATCACATATATTCTACTAGAAAAGAGACCAACAAGCTGATTACTTAGACATTTCAATTCGTCAAATAACGTTTTCTCTTAGTTTTCACTTCGCTGGATAGATAAAAATACATGATAAAACTGTTACAATGATATTTCTAACATCAGTCTGAATGTTTCAAAATAAATTAAGGTGCGAAATTCCTCTATTTATTCACTCTCATGAGAACGGTGAAACATAACTTGTTGCCTTAGTTTTGAAGTGGTGGACAATTTCTTAAATTCACCACCCAATGAATGGGACGTACACCCGAAATAATAATGTTATTGGCTTTACGTCCCACTAACTACATTTTTTACGGGTTTCGGAAACGTCGAAATGCCGAAATTTAGTCCTGCAGTAGTTCCTTTACGTACCAGCAAATCTACCGACACAAGGCTGACGTATTTGAGCACCTTCAGATACCTCCGGGCTGAGCCAGGATCGAATCTACCAACATGGGATCAGAAGGCCAGCGCCTTAACCGTCTGAGTCACTCAGATCAAGTACACCCGATATGATTATATTAACCCAATGAACGGCCCTGGTAATGTTAATATAATGTTGACATATGGCATAACAGCACTTCACACAATGATGGTAACCTTAGTAATGAAACGTTCAGACACTAAAGATATAATAGGTTTTTACCAATTAAAGAACATGAGTGCAAAAACTCTATTGACTAAACATTTATATTTAACCACATGGACGAGCTTCAGTTCGGCGCAGTCTGCTTGATAAGAGATAGCCACAGCATGAATCGGAAGGTGTTGGTAGTGTAAAACCGTACGTTACAAACCCAGCTAATCCCTCCAAGTCACTATTTCTTTTGTGTAACAGTATACAGATTGCTCCATCTGTCACACTTATAAGTTTTGTTATACTCCAAGATCCAGCCAAACATTTCCGCAGGCAAAGCACAGATTATTGTAAAATACACTTGCATCTAAATCACTAGACACTTTAAAGCACATAGACACTGACGGAATAACAAAATATCAATTATATTCTATCTAATATTTTTCGAGGAACACGAATAGTTTGGAAGTAGAGAAATGGCTTCCCTAACCTCAGACTTATTCTCAAAATGATGTATGCACGCTACGGTTTTGCCATGGACTTCAAAATAATCACGATGTATATTCATAATCGATTTCTCTTCTTATGTTCTATTCCGTAGGAAACTTAAGAATATATGTATGAGAGGCATTGCCATAGTTAGACTAAAACTGGTCCACCTAGTGCACTCATGTTCTTTAATGGGTAAAAACACGATCAAAACAAGCACATTCTCACATCACTGCGTATAATTACAGATCCTATGTATCCACTGACTCATATAAATACACTCGCACACTTATATAAACAAACATTTATCGTCAACTTTCATACTACATACGATAACAACAAACCAAAACAAACCCACATTTCCAATAATTCCGGCTACTCGATTCGCCATCTTTGAACGATCGAGAGTAGCATTAAGGTCTGAGGATTGGAGTCGGTCTTGGCTCGACGTACCAGTCGACTACCTCATAATGGGTCTCGATTCTCGAATTATATCGTAATAGATAGACAATGTATGACACCGTATGTGAACTGAACTTGGCCCGTTTGATCCAACCCATTCCATGGCCTCCGCTACACACCTTCGTCATTGAGTTTTCATGCCATCTATTGATATCTGTTCATATTCCGCTGAAGAAAATACAAAATTTATTCAGTAGTATCTCATCGTACTATAACATTCCGTTACCGACCGTAACTTAAAATATCACGGGGTTCTGAGCTTGTGAATTCACCGGTACCTTCAATTCGTTATCTGTTTTTTTTTTTTTTTTTTTTTTTTTGCTTTACGTCGCACCGGCACAGATAGGTCTTATTGAGACAGGAAGGCCTAGGAATGGGAAGGAATTAAGGTTCATCCCCAGCATTTACCTGGTGTGAAAATGGGAAACAACGGAAAACCATCTTCAGGGCTGCCGACAGTGGGGTTCGAAACCACTATCTCCCGGATGCGAGCTCTATCTGTTATTTATTCAGCTGAGTGAGTTATTCCATTTACTGGTGTAGTTGGACCGATGACAACTGAACGTATCCTCACGTATGATTTCATTAATTTTACATTAGCATGAACTTCCAATGTTCTCTTTAACTCTAATCCAGCAGCCATTGGAAGGTTATAATATTATTAAAAAATTAGACTAATTTATTCACTTGTGTTCTCTGTCTTCTTTTATGGTTCCGAGACCTGGACCCTCAAGGCAAGAATAAGTACCGTATCGACGCCTTTCAGATGTGGTGTTCAAGAAGGATACTCCGTGTATCTTGAACGGAAAAAAGAACTAATGCATCTACTATTCAAGAACTGCATATCTCCGTCTCTCTTCTCTCGTCATAAGGAGAATCGTCCAATTCTTCGGGAATATTGTAAGACGGGATAGTGAAAATCTGGAGAAGTGTATCATGGAAGGCAAAGTTGTTGGCAGAAAACCACGAGGAAGGACATTGAGCAAGTGGATTGATCAAGTTCTGCGTACCACCGGTCTGACTCTTCAGCAGGCTTTAAGAGAAGCTGAACATCGTCAACGTTGGCGCCGCTTAATCAAGAATATTGTGTGAAGTCAAAAGGGGTCACGACGCTCAGCAATGAGTTACACGATTCATGATGATGACATTGTTACCAGTTAGGTGCTGTTGCTTATCATTCCAAGGTTATTATTGTTCATCTCTTTAACTTGACTCACCATATTTGTATTGTTGTTATATGTTACACAATGGCTGTCCGATTAACATGAGAACAAAGAAAAAGAATTTTAGCAAGCTTGATGGAAGTTTCTGATTCGTCGACTGCAGTCCGTCGAAGGTTTTAACAGTGATTTCCACGTATCCCACCAAGTCGTTTAACAATTTGCCGCTTTTACTAAAAGTTTGTGAAAACTGGATCCGTAGCGAACAAGTATCAAGGAAATGCAGGATGTCCAAGATCAGAAAGATGTGAAACAAACGTTGTTTCCGTTGTGCAACATGCCGTATTGCAGAGTCCTTCGGAGTCACTACACCGTGCAGTTTTGAAACACGAATTCCCCAAATCAGAGTAGCGTATTTCAAAACATGACCTGGGGAGTGCGACCATACCACATGAAGTTGAGCAAGCTTTAACAACTTTTTTAGAGTGCAATGATGTGAGATTTTATGTAAAATGGTGAATATCCAGGAAGGCTATCAATGTCATGGCAGTCAGAGATGAACGAGTGGACTTGTCAACCGACATAACTCAATTTTCAGGGACAGAGAAAATTCTCGAGTCATTTGGGAGCATGTACGTGACTCCCCGAGGGTTGAAAGTATTGTGCACTGCGACAGTCACTGGGGTAATTGGACCCAAGGTCGTACCCAGGGAAGGAGACTAGCGGGGGTGTGTTCAAACTCCCTCCGAAAAAAAAAGTGAACTTGACTAATTTTAACGGCATTCACGGGTTTTGAAATAGCCTACAATAAATTAGAAATATTATAAAAACTTTTGCAAAATAAACTATTGAATTTTCTTCCTCTTTATTTATCTGTTTACCCTCCAGGGTCGGTTTTTCCCCCGGACTAAGCGAGGGATCCCATCTCTACAGCCGCAAGTACAGTGTCCTGGAACTTCAGACTCTGAGTCGGGTGATACAACTGGGGAGGATGACCAGTACCTCACCCAGGTGGCCTCACCTGCTATGCTGAACAGGGGCCTTGTGGGGGATGGAAAGATTGGAAGGGATATGCAAGGAAGAGGGAAGGAAGCGGCCGTGGCCTTAAGTTAGGTACCATCCCAACATTTGCCTGGAGGAGAAGTGGGGAACCACGGAAAACCACTTCCAGGGTGGCTGAGATGGGAATCGAATCCACCTCTACTCAGTTGACTTCACGAGGCTGAGTGGACCCCGTTCCAGCCCTCGTACCACTTTTCAAATTTCGTGGCAGAGCCGGAAATCGAACCTGAGCCTCCGGGGGTGGCAGCTAATCACACTAATCACTACACCACATAGGGGGTCAACTATTCAATTTAACCTATACAATTTGTGGCATCTTTAAATCTATGAATAAAGTTAATAAATTTACTGAAAACATACATGGAAATTTTAATTGTGTTGAGATATCAGGATTGTTTGTTTTTAATGTTCTCAATACACTTTGCACCATAAGAATCAATTTCAATAAACTTAAAGAAATAGTTTTCATGTTATCCAGCCACTAGAGGATTTTAAAAAATTAATCAAACTTCTAAATATTTTAATATTTAGGGTGGCGTGCACCAACCAAGAGTAACTTCTACTTCTGTAGTAAAGTACTCTGGAAGTCAGCATTCAGCGACTCCCAAGTGAGAGTAAATTACTTCCGAAGTATTTTTTTTTTTTTACAATTAGCTGAACGTCGCACCGACACAGATAGGTCTTACGGCGAAGAGGGATAGGAAACGGCTAGGAGTGGGAAGGGAGCGGCCGTGGCCTTAATTGAGGCACAGCTCCATCATTTTCCTGGTGTAAACATGGGAAACCACGGAAAACTATCTTCAGGGCTGCCGACAATGGGGCTCGAACCCACTATCTGCCGGATCCAAGCTCACAGCTGCAGGCCCCTGACCACACGGCCACTCGCTCTGTCCGAGGCATATTAGTCCTTTCAGATACTCCGGGACTAAATTACTACAAGAGTAACATGTTGAAGAGCACCATCTTGTAGTATATTACTAAGAAGTTAATAACGCACGAATATAGGTTAGAATTTACTCTCACGTCGTGCATGGAGTAAGCTAGGATTAGACTTGTTGACTAATTAGAATAACGTATCGTATACGAGGGGAAGGCATTTTCAAACGTGGTTATGGAGTGCTTGGATTATATTGACGATCTCGACGAAGAAAACGACGGGAATGTATTAGTGCGTCAAGCGCGTGAAAGGCGAGATCCGTATGATATATACATAGAGAGAAAGTAAGGAACGTTTTGGTCTTAGGAATGAATTCTTTACTTCCCATCTAAATCTACATGGAGATCGCAAACAACAAAATTCTGACCGGAATTCAGCTATATCTCCCAAATTATAGTAGTTGTACGACCTGCGAATGTTCCGTACTGGAACATTTCAATTATTTGCCGGTGATCTAATTAACATTCACCGCACGATTGCTGGCCGTATCTTCCTGCTTTTTAGCCTTCACTTTTAAGTCCTTCTACAGAATTTTAAGTTGCTCTTGACTGCGTTTTCCACCCCTCGAAGCACTGAATTCTTTTGTCACGACTTTCTATGCGTTCCTTTTCTTATGTTTTATGTCGTGTTTCGTACAGTCGATATCCTTTGCATAGATCTTCGTTATCTCTACTAACAAGCATTTATATTTTTCGCTTACCGTACGTTTCCCCCCCCCCCCCCCCCCCGCTTCCTGTACACATAAGTTTATTCTTTTAGATTTCTCTAAAGAAAACATGCAAACATAACACCACTCCGTGAGTAATGAACGCTAGTTCTATAGTAGTAACTAAAAGAGTAAACTGTACTTCAGCTCTCCGCGGTTACTTCCGGGGTAAATAACTCCCGCAGTAGTTTACTTCTGTAGTATGGACTTCTTTAGTAGACGCTACTTCCGGAGTGATTTACTTCAGAACGGTGCATGCCATCCTTAGAGTGAAATATATTGTTACCTCCATTTTTAAATAAAGGACAGAAATCTTTGTGTCAGACTGCACACACGTGAGTGTTCTGCCCACCAGACATCTATGAATTTACCTTTCTACTTCACCCGTTGAGTTGTAAAGGGTATTGCTCTAAAACTATTTCAAGTTTTTCTTTTGTTACTATATTTTGTTTTGTTTTCGGAAGCGCCCCCCAATCCCACAAAAATTCCTAACCTCCTCCTAAAAAATTCTTAGCTACAGCTTTGAGTGGACCCTACTTCTTTGATACCCCAATAGTGAATACAGGCGTGTACTTAACGATGTTGCGTCAGTATGCCAACGATGAACTACCAGTACAAATCCGACTTGCAGGGTATTTCCAACAAGATGGCACACCACCACATAATGCCTGAGCTGTTCCCGATCACACATTCCCTGGTCGATGGATTGGTCGTGGTGGACCATTGCACTGGCCTTCATACCTTCCAGATTTGATACTATAAACTCGCGCCTGAACTTATGCAATCTCTGCGCGCTTCAGGTAAACACACGCTGCATTGCTACCTGCTTGTTGAATAGCTACGTGCTTCTTGTCTGAACCTCACCATAGTAATTCCTTTCTTCTTTTTGCTTTCCTGGTTTCCTTTCTGGTTACTAAATAAAAGAGCGCGATATCAGTGACCTAAAAGACTGGACACGGGATGTGATATCATCCATTCCCCGGGAAATGGATGTATGGGTTTTATATGCTTCTGTGAATTGCTGTTTTCGATATATTGAGCATGATATGAACAGGTTGAGATCCACGTGTAAATTATTCATCACGTTCACGAATTCTAGTGGTAAATTCCTACCATTTCAATGGTAATGTAATTTTCACTCACCCTTCATGTATAATAAAATAATAACTATAATTTTGACTCAGTTATAATACAATAGTAACTATAATTTTGACTCACCCTGTATAATACAATAATAAATATAATTTTGATTCATCCTGTATAATACAATAATAACTATAATTTTGACTCACACGTATAATACAATAATAACTATAATTTTGACTCGCCTGTATAATACAATAACAACCATAATTTTGACTCGCCCTGTATAATACAATAATAACTATAATTTTGACTCAGGTATAATACAATAGTAACTATAATTTTGACTCACATGTATGATACAATAATAACTATAATTTTGACTCACCCTGTATAATACAATAATAACCATAATTTTGAATCAACTGTATAATACGTTAATAACTATAATTTTGACTCACCTGTATAATACAATAATAACTATAATTTTGACTCACCTGTATAATACGTTAATAACTATAATTTTGACTCACCTGTATAATACAATAATAACTATAATTTTGACTCACCTGTATAATACAATAATAACCATAATTTTGACTCACCTGTATAATACGTTAATAACTATAATTTTGACTCACCTGTATAATACAGTAATAACTATAATTTTGACTCACCTGTATAATACAGTAATAACTATAATTTTGACTCACCTGTATAATCTATATATTAAATTCTTTTATGAAAACTAAAGTCAGTCAGTCCGGCCATTCTATGCGGTCGATTTCCTTCATTCTTTTTTTAACTGAAAGGTATTCATGCACAGATTTGTCATCAGGTACTATAAATCACTTAACTTTCCCCTTCCTCAAATTATTTGACTTTTCAATTTTTTGTCTCTTTGAAGCAATCATATCTTTGGTTCTAATTGAGGTACGGAGTTCGTTTTGGCCTAAGAACACTCAGCTCTTAACTATTCAAATTGGTTAATTATGAGGAAAGTTACGAGTGCACATTCAGTTTGACGTGTCATTTCTTCAACATTTTTTCTCATTGAAGCAATCATATCTTTCGTTCTAATTGAGGTACGCAGTTCGTTTTGGTCTAAAAACACTCAGTAGATCAAGTGATTTCTTTTGAGGTAATAAATACCTACATTAGTAGATTCTGAGAAAAGTTATGAGTACATTTTTTTGTCTCCATGACGAAAATCTTTGAAGGACTTTTTAACAGTTCGGCGCGTAGTGTTGTTCCAAGGAAAGTTTAATTCAGTTTATTTGTGTGATGTATTTCCAAGTGTTTTGTTGACATAATATTACATTCTATTACCACTGCAGATCATGTGCTTTATTTCATCAACTCTAAACTTTGCAAATACATCCGTGAGGATAGTAATGAACACCGCCATTCTTTGTACACTGGGGGCGGAGCCAGCAGGAAACTGCTAGTACATTAACAACTATAATTTTGACTCACCTGTATAATACAACATAACTATAATTTTGACTCACCTGTATAATACATCAATAACTATAATTTTGACTCACTCTGCCTGTATAATACAATAATAACTATAATTTTTATTCACCCTGTCTGTATAATACAATAATAACTATAATTTTGACTCACCTGTATAATACATCAATAACTATAATTTTGACTCACTCTGCCTGTATAATACAATAATACCGTAACTATAACTTTGACTCACCTGTATAATACATTAATAACTATAATATTGACTCACCCTGCCTATATAATACAATAATAACTATAATTTTGATTCATCCTGTATAATATAATAACAACTGTAATTCTGACTCATCCTGTATAATATAATAATAACTGTAATTCTGACTCATTCTGTATGATACAATAATAACTGCAATTCTGACTCATCCTGTATGATACAATAATACATTAATAACTAACTTTGAGGTTTAGTTATTTATTAACAAGTTCTCAAAACATATTTACTAAATTTGACAGAATTCCCCTCTTTAAAAAACACTGCGGTTTCTTTTCCAAAGCAGGAGACAGACTACATTCACGGAACTTCTGATAATTGTATGGAAGAGAATTATTTATATCTAAACTCGCGTCTGAACTTATGCAATCTTGCGCACTTCACTTAAACACGCGCTGCACCTGTTTGTTGAACAGCTTCTTGGCTGAACCTCGCCATAGTAAGTCGTTTTCTTTTTCTTTGTGTATCATCCACGGCCCCGTGAATTTGACAACTCAGATTTAGTCGGCTACCGAAACTAAAAGCATTGAAAATGAAATGGCGTATGGTTTTTAGTGCCGGGAGTGTCAGAGGACATGTGCGGCTCGCCAGGTGCAGGTCTTTTGATTTGATACTCGTAGGCGACCTGCGCGTCCTAATGAGGATAAAATGATCATGAAGACGACACATACGTCCAGCCCTCGAGCCGGCGAAATTAACCAATGATGGTTAAAATTCCCGACCCTACCGGGAATCGAACCCAGGACCCCTCTGATCAAAGGCCAGCACGTTAAACATATAGCCATGGAGCCGGACACTAAAAGCATAGATGTATTTATATATTATTTCTATTTAGAAATAAAGATAAAATTAACATTTTCAATAATATCGTGAATAACAGACATTACTTGAATATCATTAAAAGGTCTATATTATATGTGTGAAAATATGTCTGTCAGATAGATAGACACTGTTCAACACGCCAGAGGACTTATGGCGACATAGGTCAGGAAAGGGCTTGGAGTGGGAAGGGAGCGGCCGTGGCCTTAATTAAGGTACAGCCCCAGCATTTACCTGATGTGAAAATGCGAAACCACGGAAAACCATCTTCAGGGATGCCAACTATCTCCCGAATACTGGGTACTGGTCGCACTTAAGCGACTGCAGCTATCGAGCTCGGTTTTACAGTTTGTAATAAGGGTGTAGCGGAGAGGGCGACCCCTTAGAATAGGGTTCCAGTGTACCAAACTCTACTGGGTTACTTGATTCGAGAACAGGAAACTATCCAAATAAAAACAGCACGCACTTGTTCTGCATGGAATTCTGACAAGGAGTGGGAGGACTTCGGAGTAAGGAAGCGAGTTGCTCGACTAAGAGGAAGTACAACTGGGCAGTCATCCTCTATTTAGACTACAGTAATCAGAGGGAAAAAAATGGAAAGGAAAAATGAATTGAAGATGTCGGTCTGACAAACATAAGGGCCACAAAGGGCGTGAAAATGAAATACTCCCTAGGCCTCATAAACCTAATACCGTCGGGGTAGGAAAAGAACAAGAGTTAACCAAGGGAGGTCGGATAGTACGTGTAAGCAATGTCAGGACTCAGCTAAGCGCCCCGTAGTCGCCAACCTCCGTTCCCAAGTTGAGCCCCTGGGCCACTTTTAGTAACATATTACGAATGGCAGGGGATACCGAGGATGCTATTCTACCGCCCCCACCCACAGGAGGACTGTTCGACTAAGTGGTATGCTCCGAGCAGTCAGTGAAGAACTTGAGTGGTATGACATTAGCAGATGAATAAGCCTGAACTGAGTTTTTAAAAGTTGGAAAGATTATAATATGAAGTTAAAGTAGGAATTCTTCTTCTTCTTTACCTGTTTAACCTCCAGCGTTGGTTTTTGCCTCGGACTAAGCAAGGGATCCCACCTCTACCTCCTCAAGGGCAGTGTCCTGGAGCTTCAGACTCTGGGTCGGAGGATACAACTGGGGAGCATGACCAGTACCTCGTCCAGGCGGCCTCACCTGCTATGCTGAACAGGGGCCTTGTGAGGGGATGGGAAGATTGGAAGGACTAGACAAGGAAGAGGGAAGGAAGCGGTCGTGGCCTTAAGTTAGGTACCATCCCGGCATTTGCCGCCTGGAGGAGAAGTGGGAAACCACGGAAAACCACTTCCAGGATGGCTGAGGTGGGAATCGAACCCCCCTCTACTCAGCTGACCTCCCGAGGCTGAATGGACCCCGTTCCAGCCCTCGTACCACTTCCTTGTCAGACCCAGGAATCGAATCCGGGCCTCCGGGGGTGGCAGCTAATCACAATAACCACTACACCACAGAGGCGGACGAAGTTGGAATTCAAGAGAAAAATAAGGGCAAATACTCATTTATAGGAAGAATAATTAGGGATTGGAATAAATGACCAAGAGAAATTTTCGATTAATCTCCAACTTCTTCGAAATCATTTAAGAAAAGTTTAGGTCCTAAGCAATTGACAGAGGGGCGAGGGTCCTAAATGCACATCATTGGTGATTGACTGAACCTGACAACGTCCGTCGTCAAAACAGACGTTGCCTACGCATGGATAGCTGAATCTGATTTCTGACTTGCAACATCCCATACTTAGCGTCGAGCAGCAGTGGATCGCTATAATACCGTGAAAGTCAGCGGGCAGCTGCCGCCGAACTAGAAAGGGACAGAAATGAAGTTCCAGCCAGAAAACATGTACAGGCTACATTTCTGAGCCTTCTTTGACGAATAGAGGCAAGGGTTTAGCGTTATCAGTTTAACCCTGCAATAACCTTCGTAAAACTTATCCGATACTTAGCTGCCAAACACGTCGTAGTACAGCCCGATAACAATAACAATACTCTGATATTAAGAAATAATGGCCGCTAAAATCAGTACAATGAACCATTACTCTGGCAAAGACTGTAATATTTACTATCGATATTCAATCGATAATTGACTACTTTCTCCATGTTATCGCTGTGCATAGGCCTACATACTTCTTACTTCCGTGATAATAAACGACCGACTGATTAGTGTCAAGGAAATATTAAAATTCATCAAGACTCCAATTACACGACTTGATTTTACAACAGTTTGTCGTGCTCAATGTCTTCTTGTTCTTCATTTCGTTTCGTCCAATTCCTTCCTTCCTTCCTTCCTTCCTTGTCTTGCCTGTTTTAAGTTTAGGCTTCTCCCGGAGAGATTCTTAAGAGGGCCATATTCCTGGATGTCTTCATTTGTAAAACTCGCTTCGTGCAATCCTCGATCAACCAAACCCACTTAATATTCTTGTTTAGGAAGTGAAAGACATTTTGTTGCTCAACCTCTCCGGGTTTATCTGTGTTATGTACCCGTACAATGTAATCATCCACACTCGAATCATGTCCGCTATCTTACCACATGCATGTATGGCTCGTAATTGTGTCTTCTCCTGTATTCACCGTTTCCTTGACTGGGCATTATATTTTTTCTTATGGTCATTCTTTCTTTCTTTCTTTTTCTTTCTTTCTTTCTTTCTTTCTTTCTTTCTTTCTTTCTTTCTTTCTTTCTTTCTTTATTTCTTTCCTTTAGCTTCTAGTTTCTCAGCCAGTCATTTTCTATTCACTGCAAGGCATTTTAATGCATACAAGGCTTCCGGTCGAGTGACGGCGTGTCTGAGCTTGCCGTTGAAGGAATGTCGTCATTTGTCGTAGACATCTTTGGTTAGATGCTATGCCATTTCTATCTTGATGATCACTGACGTGAAAGACTCTTTCTCAAATATGTTGCGTTGTATTAAAACTTCTCCGCTCGTTTTCTTTTCTGCTCAACATGCAGTTCCTTGGGTGCTGCTTTTAATATTTGTTATGAACTCTGTTTTTTCAAAGATGACCTGGAGGTTACCCTGTGTGGGTGGGGGCGGTAGAATAACACCCACGGCGTCCCCTGCCTGTCGTAAGAAGCGACTAAAATGGGCTGCATGGTCTCTGAACTTGGGAACGTGGGTTGGCGACCACGGGGTCCTTAGCTGAGTCATGGCAATGCTTCCACTTACTTATGTCAGGCTCCTCCTATCCGACCTCCCTTGGTTAACTCTTGTTCTTTTCCGACCCCGATGGTATTAGAGCCTTCGAAGCCTAGAGTGTCTTTCATTTTCATGCCCTTCGCGACCCTTGTCTATCTTTGGCCCATACCTTCATTTTCGAAGTGTCCGATCCCTTCCATTTTCCCCCCTGATTAGTGTCATATAGAGAATGGTTGCCTAGTTGTACTTCCTCTTAAACAATTATCACCACCACCACCTGATTTGGAGGCCCGCCTTTGATGCTTGCATTTTGAGTTGTCTGATCTGCTTTGCGGCTGTGTCTAGGGAACCAGAGAAGATTAATGATCGTCTGCGAAGACTGGACAAACGAATATGAGGTTCAAGCTCTTGCATCCCATTTTGACCGCATTTTCTACCTCTCCATTACTCAGTTCTTTGCGGCACTCGCGAATGACTTTCTCGGGTACACAGTTGGCATTTTTTTCCATACCTCAAGCTTCGCTTTTCCCGCTAGTATTCGAGTGGCTGATTGCATTGGTTTCCCACTGGGCGGAGGAGCAGAGGCGAGAAACCATCACCCTGCCCTGTCTTGACTTCCACGAAATCCGAGATCTCTCCCTGAATTTTACTTTCAGTGAGGTGTCGCTCAGGGTCTGATGAATAATTGCCCTCATTTTCTTGTCTGGGTTATAACGTGCTCCGAATTTTTCTACTGTTTTATGGATTCTACGTTTACTACGCTGCATATGCCGCTACTAACCTGCCTGTGCTCTCTTCGCCCGTCCAGTTTCAACTGCTCGTGCTGCTTACCCTCCCTCTTTCCTTCCCCTACCGCTTCGCTGCGCATTGGGTACTGTATGCTCTCGTCCTTTCTGGACGCTTCTACCTGAATATAAATTGGCCTACTCTGGGCTTGAGCAGCGAGTTGGGATGAACACGACGATTTGTGTGGAGGGAGGACTTGGTTTTATTTTGCTACCAGCTGGACTGTGTGCAATGTTTCTTTTAAAATGTGCTTTTGTGTACCATTGAAAAGCTACGACTGCTGGACGGGTGAGCGAAAACTTTAATTTATTTTATTTCCATGTTGTTCTTTGAACTTTCTTTTAATGCTGCACTTCCTTAATTTACAAATTGCCGTCACTGGGTACCAATGACAGTTCATGTTGATAATAAGCTAACTGCAGCTATTGATAGCGGTACCTTACCTTGGAATTACATTACCATCTCACTCCGAAGTTGGACTTTGTGATACGTCAAGTGATTGCTGCGATATGAACCATTGAAATTCAACTGTTTTCCCCGAGCAAACGCATGAATAGAATCAATTGAACTATCATCTAGCTTCTGTTTGCTATATTTGAATTTCATCGATACTGGCTGGTCCTATTTTTTCAAAACCCTGTTGGCAGCCATTGGTACTGTTTTCTTTCACGTCCCTCCCCTTTCCCCACCTTCCTATTCCGCATCCCTTCGGCCCTTTTTTTTTTCTTCTACATGTATTATTGTACAGTGGCCCATATGTCTTTCAAATTTTAATGTTTTTTCGTGTTCATACGTAAATTTCTGTTTTCCTTGTGTAGGACACTCCTCGTGTAAAAGTGGTTGTATTATTATTGAAGGTTTTGAGTCTAGCTGTTCTCTTTGAAAAACAAATCTGAAAATTAATATGGTCGTCCCATCTGTTTTTTCTCTTTTGGAAGCCAGAACTAACTGACCTTTGGATGATTGTTGTTTTCTTTGGCTTGTAAATGTTTCTTCTGGGTGTTTTTTGCTAATATATTGTTATTATGAAAAAACTATTTCTTCTTTGCCCTTTTTTTTGTTGTACGCTTTTCCTTGCCCTCAAAAATTTTGTACCTACCTCGGTTCCTCTGAATATATGGACTCAGTGAAAATGCTTCCATTATGCGCTCTGCTGAAAGCCTTTCACCTTGAAAATTGAAAACTACCTGTGAACTTGTGCACGGACGGACTTATATTTTTTTTTTTTGGAGTGTTGTTACATCCCTTTTGCTACGCCATCACGTGCGTTGATTGGTACTGCGTCAGTTGGATTAGTATCCTGTTTTATGCCTTGTGTTTTTCTTGGTGCATTGTCTTACCATTCCCATTCTGGTGCATGGCGAGATCATATTCTGAGCGTACATACTTTACCTAAAAATACGACACAGACCTACCCATACCTCCACGTCACACACACACACTCAAACACACACCACAGGGTCCAGTAATTCAGGATTTGGTTGGTTGAAATCTCCTACCAAGATGATCGTATGCTTTTTGCGTATTTTGGATAGGATGTCTTCGAGGTCTTCATAAAATGTATCGGTATTTTTCGTTAAAAAGCAAGTTAACAACTCCTGGGTATCTTAAGGTGTGCCCTGTCTTTCGCCATATCGATCACCTCTCACCAATTCGATTCTGTATTTCATTCATTATTCGATCTACCAATCTAACCCTGAGCATTATTCTGTAACACCACATGTCAAAAGCTTCTCTTCCTTGCTGAGTTATTTGTTATCCATGTTCCAGTTCCGTGCAATGCCATACTCGAAACGAAAAGAAAAAGGAGTCAGGCAAGCTGCAATTTGTCATCAAAGAGGAAGTTGGAAAGGCAACCACAATCCAAGGAGAGGACTGCTGCTTCTTTTTCATAGTCCAGGGTTGTGGGAACGAATCATAGAATGTCCTTTTTCAGATGAATCTTAATAGCCACAGAAATTGAGGTTATGTTAAACCCAGAACATTTTGTACTATCCTGCTTGGAATTAACACCAGTTCATTATACCTGCATTCTTAACAGAGTATATAGTCCCAGTAATGAGTTTCTGTATAATTACCTTGGTTCAACAATCATATTCCTAAATAAATTGTACCCCTTGCGGGTTGGATCCTGGCATGCGCAGATTATAATATGATGGATAGTTGCTTTTTTTTATTTTTATTTTATATATATACAATCTGCTTTACGTCACTCCGACACAAACAGATCTTACGGCGATGATGGGATAGGAAAAGCCTAAGAGTGGGAAGGCAGCGACCGTGGCCTTAATTAAGGTACAGGCCCAGTATTTGCCTGGTGTGAAAATGGGAGACACAGAAAACGATCTTCAGGGCTGCCGACAGTGGGGTTCGAACCCACTATCTCCCGAATGCAAGCTGAGAGCTACGCGACGGATAGTTTCCATTTCCTTGCTATATAACTTAGGCGCATTTTAGGTTCTTTCTTTTCTTCTTACCGGGCGAGTTGGCCGTGCGGTTAGGAGCGCGCAGCTGTGAGCTCGCATCCGGGAGATAGTAGGTTCGAACCCCACTGTTGGCAGCCCTGAAAATGGTTTCCCGTGGTTTCCCATTTTCACACCAGGCAAATGCTGGGGCTGTACCTTAATTAAGGCTACGGCCGCTTCCTTCCCATTCCTAGGCTTCTCCTGTCCCATCGTCGCCATAAGACCTATCTATGTCGGTGCGACGTAAAGCAAATAGCTTGTCTTGTTCTTCTTCTGCCGCTTTTCCCACACCTGTGGGGTCTCGGGTGCGAACTGTGTCGCACATCTGGATTTGACCCTATTTTACGACCGGATGCCCTTCTTGACGCCAACCCTATATGGAGGGATGTAATCACTATTGCGTCTTTCTGTGGTGGTTGATAGTGTAGTGTGTTGTGTGAGTATGAAGAGGAAAGTGTTGGGACAAACACAAACACGCAGCCCCCGGCCCGGAAGAATTAATCAGAGGCGATTAAAATCCCCAACCCGGCCGGGAATCGAACCCAGAACCCTCTGAACCGAAGGCCATTTCCCATTTATTTGAGTGTTCCTTCAAAGTTCGTATCTTGTGAGAAGTGCTGTTATGAATCTTAACTCAAGTCTACTCCGCGTAGGTAGTGTATCAGTTTTTTCTTGAATGATTCTTGTGTAAACAGTTTTCCCATGTTCTTCTTGTCGCAGTTGTAAATGGGTGACTGCCATCTTACACAAATGTCATGTTATGATAATTTAATTCCAAAGGAAAATACAATACAGGCATGAATATAAAGGAACAATGCAGCATACCAAGTAACAATTCTTTACTTGTTGAGAAAAGAGAAAGATAAGTGATACCAATAATATGAGAATAAAAACGTGTTTTCACTCAG
This sequence comes from Anabrus simplex, assembly GCF_040414725.1. NCBI lineage: Eukaryota > Metazoa > Arthropoda > Insecta > Orthoptera > Tettigoniidae > Anabrus > Anabrus simplex. Next base: position 131,848,438 of record NC_090269.1, read on the forward strand.
TGAGAATCAGAATCCGTCTATCTATATATATAAAATAAGAGTTTTGTCTGTACATTGCTCAAAATTTAAAAAGGATGGTATTTCTGTATCAGGCATGTCCATAGTAACAAGAAAATGCATTTTTTTAATTTTCCGTAATTTCTGTCTGTCTGTCTGTCTGTCTGTCTGTCTGTCTGTCTGTCTGTCTGTCTGTCTGTCTGTCTGTCTGTCTGTCTGTCTGTCTGTCTGTCTGTCTGTCTGTCTGTCTGTCTGTCTGTATGTACACGCATCACGAGAAAACGGCTGAAGAGAATTTAATGAAAATCGGTATATAAAGTCCGGGAATAAGTCTCTACAATCTAGGCCATAATTAATATTTTTCACGCTGAGGGAAATGGTAGTTTAGGGGAAGGCCTAAAATTTAATTCTCAAATATTTATGTTATTAGTGGTCCTATCTTAATGAAAACCGGTATGTAAAGTTCTAAAATAAGTCGCTGCAATATAAACTACAAATAATCTTATTCACTCTGACAGAAATGGTAGTTTAGGGGAAGGCATACAATTTTATTCGCAAATATTTGTTATTAGTGGTCCTATCTTAATTAAAATAGGTATGCAAAGTCGGCGAATAAGTCGCTACAGTCTACGCCGTAAATAATCTTATTCACGCTGAGAGAAATGGTAGTTTAGGGGAAGGCCTAAAATTTAATTCTGAAATATTTGTTATTAGTTGTCCCATTGTAAATAAAATCGGTATGCACAGTCGGGGAATAAGTCGCTACAATCTAGGCCATAAATAACTTTATTTACGCTGAGCGAAATGGTAGTTTAGGGACGGCCCAAAATTTAATTCTCGAATATTTGTGTTGATAGTGGTCTTATTGGCAATTACTATATAAATAAAGTGACATAGTATTAAATTTCCGGTCATTTATGTCTTATACATGTTGACCGTACCGGCTATGATAACGGAGATATTCATGAATATGGATTTTTGTTGCTAAGATCATATCAGCGCCGTCACGAGAAAATGGGTAAACAGAATTTAATGGAAATCGGTATGTGAAGTCGGGGAATAAGGAACTACAGTCTACGCTATAATTAATTTTATAAGACGGCTTATATTACAGAGTCGAAAGAAAACTGAATGTGAAGGCCTACAATACAGAAAGCTCATAACATTGATCAACACTAACATTACATTGACCATTGTTTGTTGTGATTTGCTTTGTGTCTCTGTTGCCATTCATCTCCGATAGATGGGATTACTGCTGTATACCGAGTTTTTTTTTAATTTGCTCTACGTCGCGCCGACACAGATAGGGCTCATGGCGACGATGGGATACGACAGTGCTAGGAGTGGGAAGGAAGCCACCCCTACGTTAATTACGTTACAGCCCCAGCATTTTCCTGGTGTGAAAATTGGAGACCACGGAAAACCATCTTCAGGGCTGTCGACAGTGGAGTTCGAACCCACTACCTCCCGGATCCAAGCTCACAGCTATGCGTTCCTAACCGCATAGCCAACTCACCCTGTCGTACCGAGTATAACAGCCTGCCTGAAAATTGGCGGGAAGTAGCTGGGGAGCTAGATAAATTTTTGATACTATTGATACATAACAAACTGGTTCATCATAGCATTCGAGCTATTCAATTCCTACTCTGAGGCACTGATTGGAATGAGCAGTGTGCATATTTAACGGAATAATGGCAGAGAAGTGTTCACGACTGTCTGCAGTCTGGTCATTGCAGCACTGGGACTTTGGACTGTTAGATCGGCACCGTAGTACTGTTCGTTAAAAGTGAGAAAATGTGCGGTTTATTAATTTGATCGAGTATTTTATATAACATTGCTTTTAATCACTACATTCCTTCTGATGACTTCAGGTAGGAAAATCACAATGACAGTCTTTCTGAGAATCCCGTAGCGAAGCACGGGTACATCAGCTAGTAATATAATATAATATATGCGCCTCTGTGGTGTAATGGTTAGTGTGATTAGCTGCCACCCCCGGAGGCCCGGATTCGATTCCCGGCTCTGCCACAAAATTCGAAAAGTGATACGAGGGCTGGAACGGGATCCACTCAGCCTCGGGAGATTAACTGAGTAGAAGTGGGTTTGATTCCCACCTCAGCCATCCTGGAAATGGTTTTCCGTGGCTTCACATTTCTCTTCCAGGCAAATGCCGAGATGGTACCTAACTTAAGGCCAAAGCCGCTTCCTTCCCTCTTCCTTGTCTCTCGCTTCCAATCTTTCCATCCCCCCGCAAGGCGCCTGTTCAGTATAGCAGGTGAGACCGCCTGGGCGAGGTACTGGTCATTCTCCCCTGTTGTAACCCCCAACCCAGTGTCTGAGGCGGTAGAGGTGGGATCCCTCGCTGAGTCCGAGGGAAAATCCGACCCTGGAGGGTAAATATATAAAGAAGAATAAGATAATAAAAATAATTATATATTATAATAAATAATAATTATAAATATTTTTTATTCACGCTGGATGAATTGGTAGTTTAGGGAAGGTGCTTGAAATACAAAGTTTGAAATACCTATATTATTGGACCTATCAGAAAGCATATCATAACAAAAGTTGCAGAGAATACAAGTTCCAAACATTTATGTCTTAGGGTAACAGTACCAGTGTTTGACAGGGATACCAGTAGTTGACATGTGATGAATCAAAACCATTTTATAAGCTCCTTGGAAGAGGTGGAGCGAGCAGCGATTAACTGTAATTCCGTCTGAACCCGCTGGAGAGAGCCCCTGTCCCTTATGCCACCGGAGCACTCTGGGTATTCGGGCATTCTTATAGTTTAATGACGGCGTGCTTGCTCCAAGCCACACAGCGTGTTTTCTTACAGATTTTGATAAGGAGCAGTGGTAAGTAAATTGCTTTACATTTATTTGTCATATGACATTTTTTTGCAGTTTCAAGGTACAAACGTTAAGTTCTTTAAGCACAGACATCATTCTATTCGTAGTTGTTTACAGTGAAGCTTCTTTGAGCACTAATACTGCCTGTCAATTACTGGTTCTCAAAATGTCATGAGTCACCAGTCATTGACATCCCCTGTCAACTACTGGGTCTGGCCATTTTTGTAAGGAGCTATATTGATAACGGCTTATCTGCATAATTTGTAATCAGTTATGACATTTGTGCTGGGTCCCATATTAAATAAATTATTCCTACCAGTAGATGACAGGGGGTGTCAAGTACTGGTCTTCTACCATGTCAACGACTGGTTCTTGCTAACTATAAGTTCATTTTTAATGAAATTTCTTTCTTTCAAACATATTATTCATTTGCTCATGTTAAAATACACTAATGTGGGTTCCAATCTACACTAAATCTTCTATTCGATATTTACATTGGTTCATTTTCTCGTTTTTCTTTAAGAGTTGGAAACATGCAACCGATGAAAGTGAGGAATAGAATTTTGAACTATATCCCTGAGCAGATGAAAGATGCAGTAGATGATTTCTGAGGAGGTTCATCAGTGGCGGCAGCAGCAATGTGTTTTGGTGTGCCTCGTATTACTTTACAAATGCCGAGGGAAAACTAGAATTGAAAGAAGGATGGGACCTGATCCTATCCCGTCCACGCATGAAGAGCTATTACTTGTGGACTGGATCCAATCTATGGCTAGGGCAGGTTTTCCAGTCACAAAATCCGAGCTGATTAATAGTTCCATTCATCTTCTGAAAGAACTGAACAAGGTATCAAAATTTAAGTCGGGAAATAAATGGATAAAATCTTTCTTGAATACACACCCTTCAATTACCCTGAGAGTTCCAGAAAATTTAACACTTGCAAGATTCAGCAGATTTACAGAATTGGTTTCAGAATATTCATAAGTATTTAGAGGAGGAAAATCTGCTTACCATTCTCAGTGACCCCTCACGCCTCTTTAATTCCGATGAATCTGCATTTTTCTTAAATCCGAAAGGTAACAAGGTACTAGGTGGCAAAGGGGAGAAGAAAGTCTATCAGGTAGTTAACTGTGAGGATAAAGAGTGCATTACAGTATTAGTAACTGCTAATGCTGCTGGTCTAATGGCACCGCCCTTGCTTGTCTTCAGGTATGAGCGCATACCAGCTGAGATAGCTAACAGCGTTCCTCCAAACTGGGGCATCGGAAGGTCTGAAAGTGGCTGGATGACAGGTCCCTTATTTTTTGAGTACATGGTGAATGTCTTTTACCCTTGGTTACTGGAAAATGATATTCCATTGCCAGTGATTTTCTTCATGGATGGCCACGTTTTTCACTCGACTCTCCACAGAAGCCAAGTTTGCTCTGAGAAGGGAATCATCCTTGTGGCCTGACATCCCAATGCCACTCATCTTATCCAACCTATGGATGTTGCTGTCTTTAGGGCATTAAAAGGAAAATGGAAGGACAAGGTGCATGAGTGGAGAGTTGAAAATCTGAGCAACCCAATTTTGAAGAAAAAGGATTTTGCCCTATTCTTCGTGCTGTTCTATCAGAGATAAACCCAGCCATAATCAGTAATGGGCTCAAAAGGTGTGGATTATATCCCTGGAACCCAGAGGCTCCATCACTGCTAAATAAACCCACAAATAGTCCTAGTAATATCAATATGGATCTTACTAGGCCTAGGCCTAGTACTCCTTTGGCGTTCACTGTCTTGGAAACTGCTTTCGGCCCAGAGAAAGTTATTTTATATAATTCCAAGGAGAATCAAGTTCTATGGGATGGTAATATAGAGGATAAGTCTTTATTTGAAGTGTGGAAGAAAATAAAGATGATGATGATGATTGTTGTTGTTTTAAGGGACCTAACATCGGAGGTCAATGGCCCATAGAAAATAAAGAACCAGACTTCCAACCAAAATGACATGCTAGGAAACATTTATATGGACCGTCCCGGAACTAGTGGCACTCAGAGCACTGAAATGCAAGTAACCACAAATAATGCCCACGGTATTTCAGCAACATATAGTAACCTGCCAAATCTCCCAAACCCCTTCAAGAGAGCACTTCACTGGCTGGAAACACACACCGAAAGAAAAAGATAAAGGGAGCTATTTCCCAGCGTAGTTACATCACAACCATGGATAGAATACTACAAGAAAAAGAATGAGAATAAACTAGAGATGGAAGAAAATGAGAAAAGAGCTGCAGAAAGGAAACAAAAGAAGGAAGAAAAGGAATAACTGAGAAAGATGAAGTTACAAAAAGTTCAAACACTTAAGCCTAGGACTACAAGGAAGAAAACAATGAAAATTATTTCCTCATCCTCAGATGAAGAATGGATCCCATAATATTTTGTCCCTGCAGATCTATAATAGAAGGTGTTTCTGTTGTGTAAATGAGTATTTTCTGTACATCACCTTTGGCAATGCAGATTTTTTCTATATGTCAACTACTGGTTTCTAAAAGTGTCAAGTACTGGTACCTTGCTTATTTTGATATGTCAATTACTGGTAAATTTGCAGGTACAATTTCAAAACTTATTAAAAAATCATATGTTGTGTTATGTCAAATAATTACCGAATATCTTAAAAGAAAACATGTCACTGATCCTAAAAATTATGATAATAGTGTCAGAAAAATACCACATCAATGAGTATTTGAGTAAAAGTAATTTTTAGCACTTAACCCTGTCAACTACTGGTACCGTTACCCTATACAGTTTTACCGTCCGGACTATGATGGTAGAATGATGAGTTTAGACTTTTGCTACTCAGTCCACATCTTAACGCCAAACATTACTAACACAGAAATATTGTTTAATCTGTTAACTTGCGATGATTGTGACCGTGTTCGTATCGACAAAGAAAAAATGTGAAAATAATTATAAGAATGATAAAAATTCGTAAAGGAACAATCACTTGAAGAATAAAACAAGAGGGAGTCGTGAAAGAAGGAAGGACTGCCTTTACATTAGATGCTCTAATATTCCAGAGTTGGAAGAAACTAAATGTGAAGGCGTAAAATATTGAAAGCTCATATAACTGATCAACAATAACATTATATTGTTGTGATGTGATTTTCTTTCCTGCTGCCACTCCTCTCCGATAGACGGGATTACTGCTGCGTCCCGAGTAAAACAGCGGAAAGTAGCTGGGGAGTGCGATAACTGTGCACATTCTGTATGATTGTTCCTCAATGACGGGTACTACAGCTAGTAGACTGTGGAAATGCACATTCAGAAGAAGAAAAAATCATGGCATTCCCAAATGCTCTTGTAACTTACAGTGTGCTGTGTGATTAATGAGCCTTATCTCATAAGGGAAGGGGTTGCCTAGCCAAGGTTCACTCGGAAGGGCGTGGGTTCCATTCTCTGGCGGAAATAAAAAAAAAAGGTCGGCTTCATAGTCAGCGTACTCGCCTTCGGTTCAGAGAGTCCCTGGTTCTATTCCCGGCCGGGTCGGGGATTTTAACCTTCATTGGTTAATTCCAGTGGCCGGGGGGCTGGGCATTTGTGTTGTCCCCAACATCCCTACAACTCACACACCACACATAACACTATCCTCTACCACAATAACACGCAGTTACCTACATATGGCAGATGCCGCCCACCCTCATCGGAGGGTGTGTCTTACAAGGGCTGCACTCGGGTGGAAATAGTCACACGAAATTATTATTACCACGCAATGCATTCTGAATAATCTGAATATCGTGAAATATCCCAAGTAGGTTCCTAAATTACGCACGTTTCCTTTTTTATCAGGTCCCTTATTTTGGTTTAGACTCCTGGGACTTCCACGAATATTCGTAGAAGACTGGTTTGAGAGAGTAAATCTGAACTAACAAAACTGTCCACATGACCGGGTTAAAATCCCATTCTACACACACACACTCTCTCTCTCTCTCTCTCTCTCTCTCTCTCTCTCTCTCTCTCTCTCTCTGTGTGTGTCTCAATCAGCCTGTCTCATATCCTGGGCCCATATTATTCCAGAGCTTCTCATACTAACAGCATTTCCTTATCAGTGCATAATAATCACACTATTAACCCTTTTAAAGACCAGCGGTTATCCTCCAGGTTGTCGATACTCTTAAGCGTACAGTGATAGAAGTGCGTCACCAGCCAAGTGTGACTTCCTCACACCGACAGCGTCTAAGGACGGTACCCACGCACTACCACACTGTAAACAAGGTGTCTTTGCGCGTTCATTGACCCCACAGCACAATGAGGGAATTGCACATCTAACTCAAAAGCAAGTTTTAAACATCGTCGTACAAATTTATCCAGTGGTTTTTATTTTATTGATTCTAGTAGCTTATTTGGGTACTGCCTGGTGCTCGCTTCACTGGAAGGACGTACGTTCGATTGCCAGTCAGGCATAGGTTCACCAGCTACTCAGATACCGTACGCCTAAATGTTCAAAGTCAGCGGCTGTCGACTGTGTAATGCTACTGCTTAAGAAATCGCCTTGTTATCGCTGCAGATATCTGTTAGTCATGAGCAGAGTTCGGAAGTTGAAGATATAAACTGGATTAAGAAAGACCTGTAAAAAGACATATAAAAAAAATCAATAATTTCTAGGGCAAAATTTTGAACAAATTTCAATCAATAAATCATTACTGATCTGCATTTTGGGACAGTCGCCCAGGTGGCAGATTCCCTACCTGTGTTTTCCCTAGCATTTCCTTGAATAATTTCAAATAAATTATAAACTTATTGAACAGTCCTCCTCTGTGGTGTAGTGGTTAGCGTGATTAGCTGCCACCCCCGGAGGTCCGGGTTCGATTCCCGGCTCTGCCACGAAATTTGAAAAGTGGTACGAGGGCTGGAACGGGGTCCACTCAGCATCGGGAGGTCAACTGAGTAGAGGTGGGTTCGATTCCCACCTCAGCCATCCTCGAAGTGGTTTTCCGTGGTTTCCCACTTCACCTCCAGGCGAATGCCGGGATGGTACCTAACTTAAGGCCACGGCCGCTTCCTTCCCTCATCCTTGCCTATCCCTTCCAATCTTCCCATCCCCCTACAAGGCCCCTGTTCACCATAGCAGGTGAGGCCGCCTGGGCGAGGTATTGGTCATACTCCCCAGTTGTATCCCCCGACCACGAGTCTGAAGCTCCAGGACACTGCCCTTGAGGCGGTAGAGGTGGGTTCCCTCGCTGAGTCCGAGGGAAAAACCGAACCTGGAGGGTAAACAGACGATGATGATAATATGCAAAAGGCATATAGGACGTCATTTTTTTAATGAGCGCACAATTGTAGAAAATTTGGAGTTGCGAACTTTCCCGACGTGTTCAAACAGAAATTCTTCTTTTTTCTCCTTTATTGGTTATCTGCCCTCCTTGGGGAATGTGCCATAAACGTGAATAGTCGTTTCGCTGTAAGATTCGTTTTCACCTGACAAGTGAAGGTTGCTCCTGGCGGCTGTACACAAACAATAAATTCTTGGCGCAGGTAGAAAAAAGTCTGACAATGAAATCCCATTTTTTATCTTTTCTATGCCTTTTGCGTATCAATAAACAAATAAAATGAATTATTCACCTCTTTGAGTAATTGGAAAATGAATAATATAAAATTTGACAGATAAAACAGTCTCCACACGGGGAGTTGAACCCACGACCATCGAATTACCAGTCCGAGCTCTTACCGCTACGCCAACAATTGCTTGCGGAGCGCGCTAACGCAAGTGGCTTATACGGTGCGAGAGCCGCGTCAACATTTTTATTTCTTATTTTTATTATCTATACGCTTGGCCATCTAAAGTTCCCACTTCGGGTACTTTCATTTCCAGCCAAGCTCCGCATGTTCTATAAATTTGAGCGAAATCGGTGCTGACGAGTAGAGAATGTCCCCTTGTAAGTGGTATGTTCCGAGCTGTCAGTGGAGAGATGGCGTGGAATGGCATTAGTAGACGAATCAGTTTGAGTGGTGACTTTAAAACTAGGAAAGATTACAATATGAAGATAAAGTTGGAATTCAAGAGGACAAATTGTGGCAAATATTTGGTTGTAGGAAGGGGAGTTAGGGATTGGAATAACTTACCAAGGGAGATGTTCAATAAGTCATCATCATTATCATCATCATCATCATCATCTGTTTACCCTCCAGGTTCGGCTTTTCCCTCGGACTCAGCGAGGGATCCCACCTCTACCGCCTCAAGGGCAGTGTCCTGGAGCTTCAGACTCTTGGTCGGGGATACAACTGGGGAGTATGACCAGTACCTCGCCCAGGCGGCCTCACCTGCTATGGTGAACAGGGGCCTTGTAGGGGGATGGGAAGATTGGAAGGGATAGACAAGGAAGAGGGAAGGAAGCGGCCGTGGCCTTAAGTTAGGTACCATCATCCCGGCATTCGCCTGGAGGTGAAATGGGAAACCACGGAAAACCACTTCGAGGATGGCTGAGGTGGGAATCGAACCCACCTCTACTCAGTTGACCTCCCGAGGCTGAGTGGACCCCGTTCCAGCCCTCGTACCACTTTTCAAATTTCGTGGCAGAGCCGGGAATCGAACCCGGACCTCCGAGGGTGGCAGCTAATCACGCTAACCACTACATCACAGAGGCGGACTGTTCAATAAGTTTATAATTTATTTGAAATTATTCAAGGAAATGCTAGGGAAAACACAGGTAGGGAATCTGCCACCTGGGCGACTGTCCCAAAATGCAGATCAGTAATGATTTATTGATTGAAATTTGTTCAAAATTTTGCCCTAGAAATTATTGATTTTTTTTTTTTTTTTTTTTTTTTTACAATTTGCTTAACATTGTACGGACACAGATAGGTCTTATGGTGACAATGGGATAGGAAAGGCCTAGGAGTGGGAAGGAAGCGGCCGTGGCCTTAATTAAGGTACAGTCCCAGCATTTGCCAATTATGAAAATGGGAAACCATGAAAAACCATCTTCAGGGCTGCCGACAGTGGGGCTCGAACCCACTATTTCCCGGGTGCAAGCTCAAAGCTGCGCGCCCCTAACCGCACGGCCAATTCGCCAGGTAGAATTAAGTGAGACATAGGCTACATCTTTATTAAAGTGTAATGTTAATACTGTATATCGTCGTTGCCGGGACAAAACCGCCCATGTGTTAATATTTTTGGAGATATACTGACCCGCAGCACATACATGATGAAGAGCGACAACATTCACATAATATTGCGCCTTAGAGGACAGAACCTTACCGGCCAAAGTTCTAAGCTAAAATATTTCACACCGAGCTCGATAGCTGCAGTCGCTTAAGTGCGGCCAGTATCCAGTATTCGGGAGATAGTAGGTTCGAACCCCACTGTCGGCAGCCCTGAAAATGGTTTTCACACCAGGCAATTGCTGGGGCTGTACCTTCATTAAGGCCACTCCTATCCCTTCCCTGTCCCACCGTCGCCAAAAGACCTATCTGTGTCGGTGCGACGTAAAGCAACTATAAAAAAAAAAAATTCACATAGGAGGTTTTGTCCCGACAGCGACGATATGCTATGTTGCAATATTTTCGACCTATGTTAAAAACATTGAAATATGTTAGTATGTTGTCTGACGCGCCATAGAAATCGTGTCACCTAGTGGCACGCATGTCATAGGTTCGCTATCTCTGGAGTATAACGACGTTTAGTTTATAGAAGCCCTACATTCCATAAGAAAGAATAAGCAACCATCATAGGTAACTGTTGACAGTCATGGTTCACATCTGAGGAAGCGGAGAGCCGTTTTCGCAAAACATACAGTTTCCTCTGCAGGTTGCCTCATTTTCTATGGCATTAACCAAAGAGAACACCACATCTAAAAGACTGTTAGTTTTGACATTTGGGGTGAGTTTGTAGATTTGTGTCATACAGTAGGCATATTCCATCTTACAGAAAACAAGGAAGAGATATCGTGCTTTACTGGGGAAAAATGAAATGGCGTATGACTTTTAGTGCCGGGAGTGTCTGAGGACAAGTTCGGATCGCCGAATGCAGGTCTTTTGATCTGACTCCCGTAGGCGACCTGCACATCGTGATGAGGATGAAATTATGATGAAGACAACACATACACCCAGCCCCATGCCGGGAATCGAACCCGGGACTTCTGTGATCAAAGGTCAGCACTCTAACCATTTAGCCATGGAGCCGAACCGCTTTACTGGCAAATAATGGTAAAACTATATGAATATCTCGTACTATCGATCATTCTGAAGATTTTTTAAATGTTTGCGTAAATGAATATCATTTTTGATTCTCATTTCACTGTTTTACGCAAGATGAAACATCAGTATTGCTGACAGCTTTTTCTCCTTGGCTGAATGGTCAGGGTTGAGGCCTTCGGTTCAGAGGGTCCCGGGTACGATTCCCGGCCGGGTCGGGGATTTTAATCGCGTGTGATTAATCCCTCCAGCTCGGGAACTGGTTGTTCGTGTTTGCCCTAACATTCTCCTCTTCATATTCAGACAACACACTACACTACCAACCACCACAGAAAAACGCAATAGTGATTACATTCCTCCACATAGGGTTGGCGTCCGGAAGGGCATCCGGACGTAAAACAGAGATAAATCCACATGTTCGACACAGTTTGCATCCGCGACCCACAAGGTGTAGGAAAAGCGGTAGAAGAAGAAGAAGATTGTTGACATGTGTGGTTATGATGACCAGGAGGGCCTAGAAGAGAGTTTCGTGTTTTCTAAGGATCGCTTTAAATATTTTTGTGCCTTCCTGTTAGTTTATAAGCCCGGAGGTGGATGAATCCTCAAATACCACCACCGAAGGTTAAGCGGTTAAGAACAATAAAAAATAGAGAATGGCGGCGCCAAACTGAGGTGTACTAGGCCTCAGGAATAGTGAGATAGTTTGCCATAGTTTTCCTCACTGAACTAAGAGGTGCAAATGCAGCACGACTGACTCTGAGAGTAGCTCCTTTCTTAACACTCATAGTCGTACTCTGAAATTCATTACCAGGGCCCGGATCTTTATGACCTAAAATATTATAAATATATAAGAATTTATGATTTAAAACAGTATAAAAATATGACTTCAAATTTTTTGGTAACATTTTTGAAATCTTCAAAATCTTGCCGCTGCTTAAATTAACATTATATTGAAAATATACTTTTAAAATCTAGCACATTCAATAATAATAAATAATTAATAATATTTTTTATCATACTGTATTTTAAATGTATTTAATTACTCAATCCAAAGGAAACTCCCAACTTTGCACAGAATGAAATAAATGTTACATTTTGATGGACGACCAGAAATAATTACAATAGCAAATTATATACATTTTAAAATTGTCATATAGGAAGGATCTTCTATTTTCACGCAACACTGCCTTGCAATGGAAAAGTGACCGCTCAAGATCGTAGGATATTACTGGAGCATATTCAAAATACGTCAAATCATTAGAGTTCAATTGAGGCTCACCTTCCTGTCACTTTCTACGCACCTGTCTCTTTCTGTACAGCTTACCCTCCTAATTCACATAAATATATATTTCTAAGAAATATTTTACAGACAACAATTAGGAGATGTGAAAAATCTGTCTTTGAGACGACTGCAAGCAGATATGCGGAAATGGAATGAAACAAATTAAAATATGACACCAAAAAAAAATCGCGGGGAAATATGACCATAATATGAAAAATTACAGGAAAAATACAAAAAACGTTAATAAAGCCAAATATGACTTTATATGAGCCGTGTAAATGTCATAATTTTATTCACCGTGGATAAAATCATGCTTAACTTGTATTTTACAAGGAAAGAATATAAAGATGTCCGCCTCTGTGGTGAAGTGGTTAGTGTGATTAGCTGCCACCCCCGGAGGCTCGGGTTCCATTCCCAGCTCTGCCACGAAATTTGAAAAGTGGTACAAGGGCTGGAACGGGATCCACTCAGTCCCGGGAGGTCAACTGAGTAGAGGTGGGTTCGATTCCCACCTCAGCCATAGGTCTACTGGAAGTGGTTTTCCGTGGTTTCCCCACTTCTCCTCCAGGAAAATGCTGGGATGGTACCTAACTTAGGGCCACGGCCGCTTCCTTGTCTATCCCTTCCGATCTTCCCATCCCCCTGCAAGGCCCCTGTTCAGCATAGTAGGTGAGGCCGCCTGTGCGAGGTACTGGTCATTCTCCCCAGTTGTATCCCCCGACCCAGAGTCTGAAGCTCCAGGACACTGCCCACGAGGCAGTAGAGGTGGGATCCCTCGCTGAGTCCGAGGGAAAAACCAACCCTGGAGGGTAAACAGATAAAAGAAGAAGAAGAATATAAAGAAAAAATATGACATGTGATAAACATCCGGGCACGGGTAACCCATATTGTCGCAGCCATACATGAGACTGACTCTTCAGTGGAAACTACATTTTGTTCTAGCGTGTACCGTGAGACGGATGAACAAATACTGCATCCATCAGGAAATAGCAACAAGAGAGCTTAAAGTGATAATGCACCTTCTGGGTACGAAAACAGCCACACCGAGCAAGTGGCTGTGCGGTGTGCAGCACGTAACTATCAGCTTGCATACGGGGAATAGTGGGTTCGGGCCCCACTGCCGGCAGCCCTCAAGCTGGTTTTCCGTGCTTTCCCATTTTCACACCAAGCAAATACTGGAGCTGTACCTTAATTAAGGCAACGTCTGCTTCCTTCTCACTCCTAGCTCTTTTCTATCCGATCGTCGCCGTAAGACCTATCAGTATCGGTGCTACGTAGAGCACACTGTATAAAAAATAAAAAAGTAACCTCCATTACAACCTACGACTCTGTGTGAGCACCGTTAGGCGAAAGACTTTTTCTCTTTTAGAAGCTACTGAACATTGCATACTCTGCAGCAAAACTTTAAGTAGGAATACCATGCAATTTTACGAGCACCTGCGATTGAAATTAAAAATCATAGCCCAATAGGCTACACTACACATCCGTGTTCGTACTTGCCTCTAGGTGCACAGAATGTTGTACTGGGGTAATAATAATAATAATAATAATAATAATAATAATAATAATAATAATAATAATAATAATAATAATAATAATAATAATAATAATAATAATAATAATAATAATAGTATTTGCTTTACGTCCCACTAATTACTTTTACGGTTTTCGGAGACGCCGGAATTTTGTCCCGCAGGAGTTCTTTTACGTGCCAGTAAATCTACTGACATGAAGCTGACGTATTTGAACACCTTCAAATACCACCGGACTGAGCCAGGATCGAACCTGCCAAGCCTGGGTCAGAAGGCCAGCACCTCAACCGTCTAAGACACTCAGCCCAGCATTAGCGTCATAAACAACATGGGAATTTCATATTTTGATATTAAGATATAGGGAGGGACGTGCAATTCTTTGAAAGGATATAGCAACAAATATTATGAAATGGGTAAAGAATCGATAGTCGCAAATAGCAAGCTAAGTCGTCCAGGTATGTGTTTGTTTGTTAATAGCGCTCGAGGAGGGGGAGTGTGGAACACAGGTGGGAGTGATAAGGTGTCACCTCACTGACGTCACAGAGGGGCAATGATTTTAAAAGCTAGAGGCGGGGTTAGAGGAGGCTCATTTGTTCTACCTAAAGAGCTCAAAGAACACCTCTCTCCACCGGAAGACTTCAAGTAAAGAGTTTTTGTTTAAATTTGGTTCTTTCCTTCATTCGAAATTATAAAGGATCACGCAGAAGAAGACTTCTGGCACTGGTAAGTGGTGAACAACATTAAGCATGGTCTCAGTGAGGCACTGTATACGTGCTACGTGTCATGAGACGTTTCTTCGTAGAAAATACATTATTTTTTAAATGTGTTGACAATAATAATCGCAGCCTATAACTCGTAGCTGTAGAGGTCTCACATTTCGTGGTCAACTAAAAAAAATGTAGGTACGAGGTGTAGTTTTACTAATAAACTGACTGATTAATTAATTAATCGATTGATCAATCATAAAGTGCATGTATAAGCCTATAAAACTATGGACAAACGTTTTTAAGTGTGAGTAAAGCAAGAAGTATCACTCGTATCGTAGAATCGACTAAGTCCCTTTGTTAATTTCATTTCTGGAAGCCATCGGTCCTTGTGGTTCGTTATAAAATACAGCTCAATAGCCATGACGTGTTTCCTCTTCTTTATATCGAAGAATTTTTAGTTTACGATGAATTTGTCATGGAAGCATACAAGATTACGTACATTGTATCTATTTTCCAAATTCTCAAATTACTATTGTACTTCTTGAAAGTAAAATTTTGCGCAGTGTAACATATCCATAATGATTGGCTTGATAATTACTAAATCTGAAATTTACCGTGAATCACCCGCTTATTATTCTTTAAGTAGGCTATTGAAATTATTTTCTAAAAAGTAATTCACTAGAAGAGTTAAACTGAAAGCTTTAGAAAGGCTTACAAGAGTGTATCATTCTCCTACCTCTTTTCCTTCGATCCAAAGTATTCCCCTTTAAAAGAAATACTTTCTAGACTTCTATGTCCAGTTTTGCATTTAAGTAGGCAGATCGCATGTGAGTTATTTTTAAAAAGTTACCCAATCATACTTTGATATGCGAGCTTAATTGTGTACCTAACTTCCCAATTTTCGCAACATCAGTGAAATACTAGGAAGAAGTTCAATCTGGAAGAATGTTTAGCTTTTAAGGATAAGTTTCATGTATTATCAATAGAGTAACATGTATTGTACACTGTGTACTTGATTCTTTTAATATTTAAGTCACGTATATAGAGACAGTTTATTTAGCTTTATTATTTTGTAACTAAACATATCCGAAATATGGCTTTATTAGGCTAACGTGAAAAATCAGGACATTAACGCAATTAAAATTACACAACTGTGATATAACACTGCCATATGAGTGAAAGCCCTAAACGCAGATCAGTGGTAATTTATTGATCGATTAACAACCAGAATTAAGGGTTCAGAAATAATGGTCAGATCTAAAGCCGGCCATTAAAGTGTGTTCAATGTCTATTTATTTATTTAGTACGTTCGTAGACTTCCAAAGGAGTAACACCGGAATTAAATAAGTTATTTTGGAATGGATTTTAGCAGTGTTATTATTATTATTATTATTATTATTATTATTATTATTATTATTATTATTATTATTATTATTATTATTATCATAATCAAGTAGATTATATTGGATTTACACCAGTGAATTGTCTGGCTCTATGGCTAAATGGTTAGCGTGCTGAGCTTTGGTCACAGGGATCTCGGGTTCGATTCTTGAGAGGGTCGGGAATTTTAACCATAATTGGTTAATTTCGCTGGCTCTAGGGCAGGGTGTATGTGTCGTCTTCATCATCATTTCATCCTCGGACACTCCCGGCACTAAAAGCCATACGCCATTTCATTTACCAGTGAATGTAAACTTTTAGGAGGGAATATACGTACAGTCTATCCTTTCGGGAATTCAAAAATTGTGTGTTCATCTCGTGTCATACGCAATGTGTAAGCTGTTATGATGCACCCGTACAGCCCATAAAATACTAGTGATGTACTACTACACTATACATTATATAGTGATATTTACCATTTTCATGGTTTGGTACAGAAATCAAGTCAAATTGCAAATTTAGCCCTATAATGCCCATTTTCATTGTACTATTTCCTATAACCACAATTTGTTTATACTCTTTCAGTTGTTTTATATTTGATGTCAAATATTCATACCAGTGGGTACAAGCATGATTTTTTCGCTTTAACGATAAACGCGACAAAAATATTTTGAAGCGATTTTGAGATATCTTAAAGAATCATATGATTCTGGTTACGAAATCAGTGACTTTATTTTTCGCGAATTACAGCGAATTAAAGCGACAAGGCCAGTTTAAAGCGAAATGCACTTATTTTGCGATAAGTGCGAAAATGCAGCGAAATTCATTGAAAATAACGATCTTGTAATGGTATTCCAATATCACGTGTGTGAAGAGAAACAGATGACAGAATAACGACTTCTCAATTCGACAGAAGTATCTCTTCGTATTAATTAAAATTGTAAAATCCCTTAATGGTATGGCCATATAGAGTGACAGCTGCGGCCATATATAGTAAAAGGGCAATTTGCTTTTTAATCTTGATTAGGCCTATATTATAGTTCTAATTAAGATTACATAAGGCATAATGAATGATTGTCAATTTTGTTTTTTTATTTATTTATCTATCTTTCACATAAATAATTAAAAATCTCACGAATTAAACATTTTATGAATAATTTTACGAAATGATTAAAGCGAAATTAAAGCGATGGGGTCAGCCCTATTTCGCGAAATAACGCGAAAAATTGTTTTCTTTTCGCGATATCGAACATAAATTAATGCGAAAAAATCATGCCTCTACCAATGGGCAATGATGAAGCTACAGTGGGTTACAGGGGGTCCAAGTAATGGACCTTCTCTATTACTTTTCGCTGAGACGTATTTGACACAGTATCGTAAGCAGATATGATGGATTAAAAAAGAAAAACTTTACACCTAGGTCATTCCTGCTAATTGCTTGAAGGCAACCTACATGTGCCATCAGAAATGTGAGATATTTCTGCATTGGGCACGTTACACAATACACTGAGAAATTTGTAATGCGAACTGTGCCTTTCCAACAGTGTTGGAAGTAAATTCAATTTCCCGGTCGTTTGTCCTGTTCTTCACGTGTATTTATTTCTCTATTACTCGAAACTCGGTTACACGAATTTCTCGATTTCTCGAAGCAAACATTTTCTCCCTTGAAGCAAAACATACTCTTACTCGAATTTTGTGCAAAATAAACTGTGCATTGCGCCATTTGAGGTTTGTGAGGAAGAGTAATATGATGGGAACCGAAAAACTAAAACTTCTAGTGATCGGAAAATCAGCGAAGCCTCGCTGTTTCTCGGGTGTGAATTAATTAGCGGTCACGTACGAAAGCAGCTCCATCTCGGCTGCGTGGTATTGACGAGAAGTTTAACGTGAAGGGAGGAAAGATTAACAGTAACAAATAGAAGAGACTAACGGATTTTTTTTTCCAGAGGTGTTAAGGGAGGTATGTTTCTTGTTTTACTACTATATGTACTGTATCCTGTCTTCTAAAAATTTACTATAATAAGGGTTATAACTAAAGTAATGATCAGGATCCGTGGCTCAGTCGGCCTCTCACCGCTGGGTTCCATGGTTCAAATTCCGGTCACTTCATGTGAGATTTGTGCTGGAAAAAGCGGAGGCGGGACAGGTTTTTCTCCGGGTACTCCGGTTTTCCCTGTCATATTTCATTCCAGCAATACTGTCCATTATAATTTCATTTCATTTGCCAGTCATTAATTATTGTCGCAAAGGAGTGTTACAGGCTTCGGCAGCCGGCACAATTCCTATCCTCGCCGCAAGATGGGGCTCCATTCATTCCTTCCCTGACCCGGTCATTGAATGGAAAACAGGTTTTAGGTTTTCGTTCAGTTAAAGTGATGCCGTAAAATAGAGTTTATTTGTATATTTTTAAATACTGTTGAAAATAATGTATTCAGTACAAGCCCGTAGATACATAGATCAATTATGTGTTATACATGCTCAAAAGCGGTATTCTCTATATCTCGAAATTTCGATAACTCGAAATAAAATTTAGCTCCAGAGGTGATTCGAGATATCGCGGTTCCACTGTATTTATATTAAACGTTTGGGTTCGAATGAGATAAACATTTTTTTCACAGCCTTATGGCTGGGGGCCATTGCGTCACGAAATTAGCGATACGCAATGTGTTGTGACCAAGCAACCGTGCAGGCTGTGGTGTGAAGTACTACGGTAACGGATGGCCATGACTGAGAGACATATCAAAGAGGTCTCATCACATCACACTCTAGATAACTTATTATTTCATTCGTGATAGTTTCACGGGCCCTTAGCCAGTTACCCCTTTTCAATGAACTGAATCCTACATTTGTCGACTCCTGATTCCTTACAGATGTCTCGCGAAAACGATTCGTTAGATGCAAATAAATTAATCGTTATCACTCTGAGTTTGCCAACGGCCGTAGCCGTGTTGAAACACCGGATCCCGTGAGGTCTTCGAAGTTAAGCAACATTGGGCGTGGTCAGGAGTTGGATGGGTTGCCACGCGCTGTTGGTGGGGGGGGGGGTAAGGGAATGGAGGAGCGGAAAGGAACTGGCCACCCTACCGCACGTAAACTCCGGCTCAGGAACACCTCTGCGGAAGTTCGGACCTGGCTTCGGGCAGAATAACCCTTACCTACCTACTCTGAGTTTCATTTATTGAAAGACATTTATGATCATTTCCCAAAAATTCGACACCATTTTTTTCTTTTATACGAACAATACTCGTTTGAAAACTACAAAAAATGAACATTAAGTTAAAATTATACGAGGGTCGAGTCATTAGTCATGGCAACTATTTTTTTTTTCTCGCGAACATGAGACAACACGGAAAATCTAAGATATCCATTTGGAAATATAGGGCATGTACTTATGCATAGTGACCGAAGACAAATTCTGACTTCAGGAGATTCTCGTAGGAAAGTGACAGAATACAGGTAGACAGGAAATACATAAGACTACGTACAAAGAACAGGTCTCCACTGGTTACAGACCTTTGAAATAATCACCCAAGGTTTCCACTGTGCGTTGCCAGGGGTGGAGCTGGCGCTGAATACCATTCGCTGCATGTGTATCGCTAACGTGTCACACCTCTTTCCGAAATGCTGTTACGATGTCCTCTTTGTTAGCAAACCGTTGTCCACGTAATGGCTTCTTGACTTTGGGGATTAGATCATAGTCACAAAGAACTGCTATTTTAATAAACGATCGTTGCTCCTGCTTGTTGACTTCCATTTTGTGACGCTCTCACTCACACACTGAACTTGGGGCGATGCTTAGACCCACACTCATGTTTACATACACCATCTAGTGGCATCATACGCAAGTACATACCGTACGTTTCCAAATGCACATCTTAGATTTTCCGTCTTGTCTCCTGATCGCGAGAAAAAAAGTACTTGCCATGACTTATGACTCGACCTACGTATATGCTTTCATATTTCTTCTTTTACCTTAGAATAATCGCCTCGAGTGTCATGCAAATAAGAATGGCACCGAACAATTTAAATAAGAACATTAACCTCTTTAGGCTTATTCAATTGTGAAATTACGAGCGTTTCGCCCCAGTGTGGCAGTGGGCTCTTCAGTTGGATTGCTACAGCTTTCCAAGACGCTGGCGGCTAGTGCGCCGTTGGGACATCACTGCAAGCATTTTATTGTACCTGAATAAAATATTAATAGAAGTTTCCGACGAAGTTCGTAATCCTAGAAAGAGGCCAAACAGCTTATTTCCTATTGTAAAATCTTAGACAGAGGCCGAATGTGTCTCGAAAAATTGGCTGGGCTAGCGATCGATGCGAGAAATGTTTTTACCTCGCGCGAAGTGAGCGACAAACTCGTAGTGTGTGACGTTCCATTATAAGCAATGCGTTCGATTTTACATATTTCTCGTCATACATTTCACTTTACACATTTCTCGGTGTAATTTAGCGCAAGATAAATAAAAAGAGACCACTTTTCCCTCGCCAACGGCTGTAGCCGTGTTGAAACAGCGGATCCTGCGAGATCTCCGAAGTTAAGCAACATTGGGCGTGGTCAAGATCTGGAAGGGTTGCCACGCGCTGTTGGTAGGGTGTAAGGGAATGGAGGAGCGGAAAGGAACTGGCAACCCTACCGTACGTAAACTCCGGCTCAGGCACACCTCTGCGGATGTTCGGACCTGCCTTTGGGCAGAATACACCCTTACCTTACCTTTACTCTTCCCTCTACGAAAATCAAATGATCATACATATGTCTCTAGGTCATGGCCAACCATCAACGGCTGCTAATTTCAGATGACCACGAGACATAGTCTGCACGGTTGCTAGGTAACATTGTCTGGCCATTACTCCATACCTTATATCACAGTCTGCACGGTTGCTAGGTAACATTGTCTGGCCATTACTCCATACCTTATATCACAGTCTGCACGGTTGCTAGACAACATCGTCTGGCCATTACTCCATACCTTATATCACTGCCTGCACGGTTGCTAGGTAATATTGTCTGGCCATTACTCCATACCTTATATCACAGTCTGCACGGTTGCTAGACAACATCGTCTGGCCATTACTCCATACCTTATATCACAGTCTGCACGGTTGCTAGACAACATCGTCTGGCCATTACTCCATACCTTATATCACTGCCTGCACGGTTGCTAGGTAACATTGTCTGGCCATTACTCCATACCTTATATCACAGTCTGCACGGTTGCTAGACAACATCGTCTGGCCATTACTCCATACCTTATATCACAGTCTGCACGGTTGCTAGACAACATCGTCTGGCCATTACTCCATACCTTATATCACAGTCTGCACAGTTGCTAGGTAACATTGTCTGGCCATTACTCCATACCTTATATCACAGTCTGCATGGTTGCTAGGTAACATCGTCTGGCCATTACTCCATACCTTACATCACTGCCTGCACGGTTGCTAGGGTTACACTTCCGTCACACTGATTTCCGTAACGCAAATCTTCAGATGACGCCAGCCATAAGACATGTTTATTTCAAAACTGAAATTATCGCAATGTTTTACTCATAGGCCTACATGTGCCGTAGGGTAATCGCTAACATCAGTGTTCGTTCGAAGGAAGTTAGAGATCGAAATGATGGCCATATTGAGCATGTACTGAGTTAGAACAATTTTCCATGGTGTGTTTTTCAGTGTAGTATATGCTTCTTTGAATATGAATTGACAATAACGCTTTTATTCAGCAACAAATTGGTGACCCATTTCGTGCGCCACCCTGTAGATAATATTGAGCATTATCATCGGCAATTGAAATTTAAATCTGAGTTGCTAATATTCATGATTATTTTCCCACATTTTTATCTCAGTGCTTCTTATGTAAATACATCATTTCCTTCAGTATAACGGAGTGAATTTACATGTTTATGAGAAGAAAGTTGTGAATTTGTATTTTAATAATGTTTAATATCTGTGAGAAATATGTCATGACCGAGCGAATTGGCCGTGCGGTTAGGGGCGCCCAGCTGTGAGCTTGAAATCGGCAGATAGTGGGTTCGAACCCCGCTGTCGGCAGCCCTGAAAATTGTTCCACACCAGGCAAATTCTGGAGCTGTAAATTAAGGCCACGGCTGCTTCCTTCCCACTCCTAGGCCTTTCCTATCCCATCGTCGCCGTAAGACGTATCTGTGTTGGTGCGACGTAAAGCAAATTGTAAATTTAAAAAATAATGTTTAATGCTAAAAGCCAAATTCTTCAGGGTCTTTTCCTCGTTAGGGCTTTAAGTTGACTTGGATAATCAATCAATATAGTTCAATTAAATGAAATCTTCCCATGTTTACTTTACTGAGCTTTCTGATTTATGTAAATAATGGATAGACTAAGGATTAAAAATGTTGTTCTAAAAGGACAGTAACATTCCACTTCGAATGAATATAGAAGCTCGAAGTAATCCTACAAAATTCCCACCAAATCTTCGCGTTCATGTTTGTGGAGTATTTTCGTCTACTAGTTGGTACAACTTTACTAAGACCACTTGATATGCAGGAATAACTTTTGAGTTTAGAAATTACAATTATATATCAATTATTGAGACAGTCGTGCATTAGGTAAACATGGTTGATCTTGAACTCAGATCATTTTAATATAGTATGCGATAACAGTCACTCTTCGCTGGCTTGTTATTTAGACAGCTGTAGATCGAATCCCGGCCTATGCGTATGGAATTCCTAAATTGGCAAATCACATGCATGTGGTTCAGATCCTATATAAAATTGGATGTGTCAGGCTATGATGACGATAGGAACAGTCTCGTAAACCTTCAAACTTGTTAACTTGCTCGCTTCCTTTTAATTTAACATTGCTACTTTTCTTCCCTTTCCAAAACACTTAAAGGTCAGCATTTAATGTGGATTTGACCCAATTTTACGGACGAATGAACTTCCTAACGCCTACCCTATGTGGAAGAATGTATTTACTATTGCGCGTCTCTATAGTGATTGATAATGTGATGTGTTGTGTATATATGAAGTGTTATGAAATACGACAAACACAAATTTTACAGTCCCCGAGCCAAACAATTTAATAAGACGCGGCTAAAATCCACGGCCCGACCAGAAGTCGAACCCGGAGCCCTCTGAATCGAATGAGGCTACGAGAACCATTCAGCTAAGGAGTCGGACTAACTTAGCATAGCTACATTTATCAACAAAGGCTGAAGAGGATTAATTACTGTAATTTGTTTATTAAAATATTGAAATTTGAATATTGAATAAAATGTCACTGAAATAAAATAGGTCATCGAGTGGTGGTATTTGAGGGAACATATAAGAGAATTTTCAATACAAATTTAGATAAGAAAATGGAAATCCATTGCCGTACTAACTTTGCCAGTCTCATGAAATAGAATGTTGATACTTAAGTGAGTCGTAAATATGCTCAGTCACACACTGACATTTCTGAGGTCAACTTCTGTGCCTTCGAAGTAGAAATTCAACCTTTTTTTCTAGTGGCTTTACGTCGCACCGACACAGACAGGTCTTATGGCGACGATGGGATAGGAAAGGCTTAGGAGTTGGAAGGAAGTGGCCGTGGCCTTAATTAAGGTACAGCACCAGCATTTGCCTGGTGTGAAAATGGGAAACCACGGAAAACCATCTTCAGGGCTGCCGACAGTGGGATTCGAACCCACTACTTCCCGGATGCAAGCTCACAGCCGCGCGCCTCTATCCGCACGGCCAACTTTCCCGGTGAATTCAACCTTTAACACCTTACTTCTTTGAGTCAGGTTCGTAACCCTGTGGAACAGGGGCAAGGCAATTATATATCTTCTCAAGAACAGTCGTTTATTATATCATCTAGTACAACGTTTTTCAACCGGTGGTATTTGAAGATGGAGTCCGGTGGTACTCAACGAGGTAGCTCGGTAGCATTTTGAAACGTGAATACAATCTTAAAATGATATTAGAAAAAGGCTATTTAAGAATAAATACATATTTTAATTACAAATTGCTTTACGTCGCACCGACACAGATAGGTCTTATGCCGATGATGAGATAGGAAAGGGCTAGTTATGGGAAGGAAGCGACCGTGGCCTTAATTAAGGTACAGCCTGGTGTGAAAAATGGAAAACAACGGAAAATCATCTTTACGGCTGCCGACAGTGGGATTTGAACCCACTATCTCATGAATGCAAGCTGATTATAATAGATTACTGTTGCATGAACTTTCTTGTTACATAGTCTGTAAATTGGCTTTTCTAAATATTCTCTTTCTGACTTTTGGGCTAGTGTATAATGTGATTACCTCGAGCTCACCAAGAAGGCAATCAAGCTCTAGGTGCCCTTTTAGAAGACATATTTATCTGAACAGGGATTTTCAAGAGTTGTGTTCATCAAAGATAAATACCGAATAGACTGAGTGTGAAGGCGGGTCTAAGGCCAATAGTGAGCAGAATTCAGCTTGATAGAAATAAACTACAAGCTCAGGTCTCTACGCTGCTTACTTTTGAGATCACAATGCAGTGTATACTACCTACTAATTAACAAAGAATGTATTAATTTTTAGAATATGATCAAAAGCATGTTTTTACTTTTTGTCTTTAGAATTTAGGAACTGGTAGTACTTAAAAAATTGGAACAAAAGATGTGATACTTCAGATTTTTAAAAAAGTTTGGGAAGCACTTGTGTAGTATTACTGTCATCATTTTCACCAATTTTCATTCGGATAATGACTTTAAAAAATCTCAGATCCATCTCTAGATAATTCCTACAGTGCACTGTGTACCCTGCTTCGGGCTAGAACAAGTTGATTACTTTCGCTAATCTGTCCCAATCTCATTTTTGGCTTTAATAACAAGCAGGTTTGGATGTTGAGGAAATGCCATATTTTTCCGGTCTTCCGTTTTGGATGTTTGTTCGAATTAAGCAGGAATTAGACATTTCCGAGCAAATTTAGACTAGCCTAATTTTATAGGGCACATAAGGGCATATTATGCCATTTCCTACTGTTTTGGTCATATTTCAGTCATTTCAGTTCTTTAAGATCATATTATGGTTATATATTGAACGGGAAAGCCGGCCCCGTGGTGTAGGGGTAAAGTGCCTGCCTCTCACTCGGAGGCCCCGGGTTCGATTCCCGGCCAGGTCAGGGATTTTTACCTAGACCTGAGGGTTGGTTCGAGGTCCACTCAGCCTACATGATTAGAATTGAGGAGCTATCTGACGGTGAGATAGTGGCACCGGTCTACAAAGCCAAGAATAACGGCCGAGATGATTCGTTGTGCTGACCACACGACACCTCGTAATCTGCAGGTCTTCGGGATGAGCAGCGGTCGCTTGGTAGCCCAAGGCCCTTCGAGGGCTGTAGTGCCATGTTTTTTTTTTTATTGAACGGGAAAATGTACTGTACATGTGATCAGTAGCGGCGACTAGGGGGGCGAGGGGGGCAGTCGCCCCCCCCCCCCTCACTTTGTAGAGAAAATCTTACATTTTATTCCATTTTAGCAGGCTGAAACTAGGAATTTGTGCACATTTTTAATTTTTAACAAAATTATTAGCGGAAATACGCACAAGTCGTTCGTCGCGCTTAACCGATTTGTATAGTGCCGCAGCAAGTAGTGGAGACTTTGCAAATGCTATGAGGAAGGGTAGCAGGGGTATATATATTGTCAAGGTCGTAGACACTGAGGTATGACTCAACTGCTTGCTGCGTGCATTCGTCAGTCTGGCAGCCTCTTTAATATTGTCTGTTAGTTTCTTAGAGTGTAGTAATACGTGTGTAATATTGTTTCTTTGGACAAAGTTTTATTGTATAGTACTGAATCAAAATCTCAAAAATCTATTATTGAAACACTTAAGCTAGTAAAATGTCAACCTTTACCTCTCAGTCGAAATTCGCTCAAAAGCATAAACAACTTACCATTTTGCAGCTTTTGGTTTCAGTTTTGATGTGTATAAGCCCCCCCCCCCCTCAACCCGGCTACTTTCTGTTGTCTGTATATTTTTTGCCCCCCCCCCACCCCCACTTCTAATTCCCAGTCGCCACTACTGCATGTACCGATGTTGTTTGTGGCATTGTGAAGAAACTTGAAGCTCGGGCCACAAAGCTGAACAGTTGACGTTATTGTTTGAATTTGCATCATTAGTTTTAGAATAACTTGATTTAGAGTTGTAGTGCGGATATTTACATCCACTGAAATGTCAGCCTTGTTTACAGACAACGAAATACCACTTATCTGCCTTACCACTTGGGGCTCGTGACCACTTCAGGTGAACCTAAATTACCTTCCTCCCCTCATCTTTGTTACAAATTTCAAGAGACAATTTTAAAGGCTTCGTACTTACTTTTTATTTCCTTGTGGATTTACGTTGCACCGACACAGACAGGCCTTATGGCGACGATGGGGTAGGAAATGGCTAAGAGTGGGAAGGAAGCGGTCTTGGCCTTGATTAAGGTACAGCCCCAGCATTTGCCTAGTGCGAAAATGGGAAACCACGGAAAACCATATTCAGGGCTGCCGACAATGGGATTCGAACCCACTATCTCGCGGATACAAGCTCACAGCTGCGCGCCCCTAACCGCACGGCCAACTCACCCGGTCGTAGTTACATTAAGAGTAATAGAGCTGACATACGGATACTTAAAGAAAGTGTAGTGAAAGTGTTAAATTAAGAAATTGCGTTACAGAGTTCGGGGAGGAAAGTGACACAGGTGGACACAAGACATGTCAGACGAATGAGGAGTAAAAGGTATATATTTCTTTCTCTATATTTTATTTTTCTTTCTTTCTTTCTTTCTTTCTTTCTTTCTTTCTTTCTTTCTTTCTTTCTTTCTTAATCTGTTTACCCTCCAGGGTTCGTTTTCCCTCGGAAAGGGCAGTGTCCTGGAGCGTGAGAAATCGGGTCGGTGGATACAACTGGGTAGGATAACCAGTACCTCGCCCAGGCGGCCTCACCTGCTATGCTGAAAAGGGGCCTTGCGGGGGGATCGGAAGATTGGAAGGGATAGACAAGAAAGAGGGAAGGAAGCGGCCGTGGCCTTAAGTGAGGTACCATCCCGGCATTTGCCTGGAGGAGAAGTGGGAAACCACGGAGAACCACTTCGAGGATGGTTGAGGTGGGAATCGATCCCACCTCTACTCAGTTGACCTCCCGAGGCTGAGTGGACCCCGTTCCAACCCCCATGCCTCTTTTCAAATTTTGTGGCAGAGCCGCGAATCGAATCCGGGCCTCCGGGGGTGGCAGCTTATCACGCTAACCACTACACCATAGAGGCGGACTCTCGATATTTTTTACTTCAGTTAAATATTCTGTGCCGGCGGCACATTCCTAATTCCGATTACTAATAAGTTAAAGTTAGAGATCGTATTACCGAGCTCGATAGCTGCAGTCGCTTAAGTGCGGCCAGTATCCAGTATTCGGGAGATAGTAGGTTCGAACCCCACTGTCGGCAGCCCTGAAAATGGTTTTCCGTGGTTTCCCATTTTCACACCAGGCAAATGCTGGGGCTGTACCTTAATTAAGGCCACGGCCGCTTCCTTCCCACTGCTAGCCCTTCCCTGTCCCATCGTCGCCATAAGACCTATCTGTGCCGGTGCGACGTAAAGCAAAAAAAAAAAAAAAAAAAAAAAAAAAAAAAAGAGAGAGAGATCGTATTTTTAGGCAGTAAAAGGTTAGAATGCAAATTTACTGAAGCGAGTAACACGTATAATCTTCCGTGCACAACAGTTGTGCTATGTGATTTGCATAAACGTTAGGGATACTGCCTATCAGAATCTCTAGCAGCTGTCACCCTTTCTAAAATCTGGAAGAGCGGGCTGCATATCACTGCCTAAAAAGTCTACAATTAGGTTTTGATAATTTCGTAGGAACAGCGATGAGGTCTCTGTCACCATTGTGTGAGACTGCAATATTAATTAAAAATATCTTCGGTACTGACAATAGTTTAATGACTTGATCATTACAATCAATCAATCAATCAATACTGATCTGCATTTAGGGCAGTCGCCCAGGTGGCAGATTCCCTATCTGTTGTTTTACTAGCCTAAAGAAATTGGAAATTTATTGAACATTTCCCTTGGTAAGTTATTCCAATCCCTAACTCCCCTTCCTATTAACGGATATTTGCGCCAATTTGTCCTCTTAAATTCCATCTTTATCTTCATATTGTGATATTTCCTATTTTTAAAGACACCAATCAAACTTATTCGTCTAATAATGTCATTCCACGCCATCTCTCCACTGACAGCTCGGAACATACCGCTTAGTCGAGCAGCTCGTCTCCTTTCTTCCCAGTCTTCCAAGCCCAAACTTTGCAACATTTTTGTAACGCTACTCTTTTGTCGGAAATACCCAGAACAAATCGAGCTGCTTTTCCTTGGATTTTTTTCCAGTTCTCGAATTAAGTAGTCCTGGTGGGGGTCCCATACACTGGAACCATACTCTAGTTGGGGGTCTTACCAGAGACTTATATGCCCTCTCCTTTACATCCTTACTACAACCCCTAAAACACCCTCATAACCATGTGCAGAGATCTGTACCCCTTATTTACTTTATGATAGAGACTAGAATTAAGTTAACAGGACTACTAAGGAAATTTATTGAAATATAGTAATTCAATAAGACTGTAGAATGAATGGTGTCTTCAATACAAAAGAACTAGTGACAAAATCATTCGTAGAAACTACATATGTTTCGTCATATTTTCTATTTTTTGGGATCATATTTAGCTACTTTTAAGAGCATATTTTCCTGCGTTTTTACGAGATTTTTAGGTCTTAAACATCCGTACCTTATAACAAGAAAGTAACTGATGTTAGTAACGCCATTCTTTATGCCGCCAGTCCCTGTACGTTCGGTTGGTGTATGCGTTTCAGTAGGTTTTTCACACTGATATGTAATGGCATCTTTCGGCTCGGCAACAGTAAACTACTTCACTCCTCATTTCCCCAGAGGCCAAGTTGCCAGGTTCGATCCTGGCTCAGTCCAGTGGTAGGTGAAAGTGCTCAAATACGTCAGCCCCGTGTAGGTACTGTATATTTACAGGCACGTAGAAGAACTCTTGTGGGACAAACTTCCGGCACCTCGGCGTTACCGAAAACCGTCAAAGTTGTTAGTGGGACGACGTAAAACATTATTATTATTATTATTATTATTATTATTATTATTATTATTATTATTATTATTATTATTAACGAGCGAGGCGGAAGCTGTGAGCTTGCTTTCGGGAGATAGTGGGTTCGAACGCCGCTGTCGGCAGCCCTGAAGATGTACCTTAAGTAAGACCACGGCCGCTTTCTGCCCACTCCTAGCCCTTTTCTCTCCCATCGTCGCCATAAGACCTATCTGTGTGGGTGCGACGTACAGCAATTTGTAATATTATATAAATAGTTAGACGTGTAACGTGTACGCGATACCTCGGAATTAAACACCAACGAACACAATGAATATGTTAGAGCGTTTAAACCACGCGAGGTGATTAATATCTCCTTGTGAGTAGGCAACTCATACGACTATTGTAACTTTAAGGCGTAACGCAAAGATTAAAGTTGTAACGGGTTAACAGACTTTCACTATGTGCTAACAAAATCATAACGCTTCATAGTTCTGAGGCGCATTTAATGCTACTCCGTAGTTGTAGTATGAGTGAAACCGGCCTTGTGTCCCGACGCCTACTCGCATTAATTAAAACAATAACCTACCAAATACTTCTAGAATATTACTCCAGACTCCTCCATCATCAGACCATAAATAAATATTCTAGAGTTTTCGATGACATTATACATTAAACTAGGAAGCTCAATAGCGCTCATTTGGTCGTATCTATTGGGGCTCGTGGTTGTGATTTATCAACATGGATTCAAGATCGCTGACTGGTATTTTTTAGCTGAATTAACAAATGAAGTTAACAATCAACTGATAAAATATTTGCTGGTTGACAAGAGAAAATCGGTTCTTCAAAATAACGCTAGAAAAATTAAATTACGAACTAAACAACAAACGAAAAAATTAGCAGTGACAATTGAAGAAATTGGTAATATAGTAAGAGTGTAGCAGAATTTAACGATAAAAAGCTGGAATTCACTGTGAACCAATGGACATAAAATTATAAAATAATATATAACACTCAATCAAGGGTGAGTATTGATATTATTGATGCAAAATTAACATCTTAAAAACCAAAAACCTAATAATGTGGACATCAATGGGTTCCAACTACCGAATGAGAAACACAGAACAGGAAGCCAACAACACAAACTCATCTTACTGAAAAATGTTATAAAAGGTATTTTTTAAATTAAATGGTGTATAAACTTACAAAATTATATATACTGAAAACCTGGCTAGAAGTACAATGTTATTTTGTACTTTCTTTATCCGTTTTATCCTACATCTTGCCCTGTCTTTATTCCCACACTTATAGGCCATACATATACACTTTTCTCCCCATTTTACTTCGTATTTATGCACTCTTTTTCCGGTCTTTTTCGTTTGTGTAAAACCTGTCGTCATTCCCGCAAACAATTAGAATACTTGCACACGTTCAGGACATATGGTATAACGTAAATATATGTTTTTACTAATGCGTCTGTATATTAGCAATGAGCACGTTTGTATCAGAAATATACATCTTCACATCATCAATATGAGGCAAAATCGACAAATATACACTAGTGTCCAAAAGTGAAGCATAAGTTACGAGTAAGCAGGCCGACAGGAAACAGACCGCAAATCACACGACATACGCACCTACCGACGTTACGTGTTCGCTCTGTATAGGAAAGAAGTGTTCCCTGCTTTGAGTAGCGGCGTAACCGCAAGGTAAACACAGCCAGCGTCTGCGCCCAACATTCCCTCAATCGTGTTTGCCCTGTTATAGTGTGCGAGTGTAGCCTCGTGGTGAACGTAACATAATGGCACGACGACGCCATTTGGACCCCGTTTTGTAGGGTAGAATTCTCGGCCGCCTGGAAGCAGGCCAGACACAGACCGAAGTCGCCGTATCCTTGAATGTGCCACGAAGCGTCATTTGCAGGCTTTGGAGACGATTTCGAGACACAGGAGATGTTAGTCGCAGGGCAGTACCAGGTCGACCAAGGGTAACCAACCCATAGCAGGACTGATATCTGGCCTTAACCGCCCGACGAAATCAGAGTGCACTTGCAAGACAATTGTCGGCGGAGCTTGCAGCCGTCTCAGAGGTTGCCGTTTCCGGGAAAACTGTGTATCAGAGGCTCAGAACACCAGGCCTGTTTGCCCGACGTCCAGCGGTGTGCGTCCCGCTCACTCCAGCACAGAGACGGCCCCGTTTACTGTGGAGCCCGATTCAGTTTGCAGAACGATTCCCGTCACACATTCATCTGGAGAGAACCGGGTAGCCGATACAACCACAGGAATATCGTGGAACGGGACCAGTATGGTGGTGATGGCGGCATGGTGTGGGGCGGCATCATGTTGAATGGCCGTACGGACCTGCACATCTTCATGGGTGGTCCGAGGAACACTGTTAACGCTCGGAGATGCAGGGATGAGGTACTGAAACCACATGTTCGACTCTTCAGAGGTGCGGTTGGTCCAGACTTTCTCTTAATGCACGATAATGCCCGACCGCACCGCGCTGCTCTGGTGGATGAATTTCTGGCTGGGGAAGACATTCATCGCATGGACTGGCCGGCGAGGTCTGCGGATCTCAATCCTATAGAACATGCCTGGGGAGGTGAATTTCATCCCGTCAGCCTCCACCAAGGACCCTCCAAGACCTTTGCATTGCCCTTTCGGAAGAATGGGATCGACTGCCACAAGAACTCTTGGACCATCTGATAGAGAGCATGCCACGTCGTTGCGAAGCATGTGTGGCCGTTAGGGTAACCATACACCCTATTAACAGCATATTTTGTTGTGGAAGACATTGCCAAGTTTTGTTAGTTGTCGTCAAAGGTGTACCTTAGCTCTCAGAACCTATCTAACACTGTTCTTTTGGACAAGTTGTGTGACATATGGTGTGTGAGTCAGCTTCCGTTTGTTCAGCAATCCGTCTGACATTCCTATCAGGCGGTATGGCCTCGTTTAGAGATTAAGCTTAACTTTTTGACACTAGTCTAAATCAAATACCACCTTATCATGTTATCAAAAGAGGATTTATAATATATGTATAAAAAAAAGCAATAATTTTAAAATTATCTTAAACAATTTTTCAAAGCTTATTACATACTTCACGAATATCTATGTGATAAAATAATTCAGCAGAAATATATACATATATGCACAGTAGGCAGCCTCCGTGGCTCAGGCGGCAGCGCGCTGGCCTCTCACCGCTGGGTTCCGTGGTTCAAATCCAGGTCACTCCACATGAGATTTGTGCTGGACAAAGTGAAGGCAGGACAGGTTTTTCTCAGGATACTCTGGTTTTCCCTGTCATATTTCATTCCAGCAACACTCTCCTATGATACATTAATCATTGCCCCAAAGGGGTGCGACAGGCTTCGGCAGCCGGCACAATTCCTATCCTCGCCGCTAGATGGGGCTTCATTCATTCCATTCCCGACCCGGTCGAATGACTGGAAGCACGCTATGGATTTTCATTTATACTGTATAGTAATTATGTAAAATAATGGCAATTTATATCTCCACTGCGACCGAGAAGGCTTATGTGATCTAATTTAAGATATATACAGTTTCATAACATACCCAACCATTGGCATACAGTCCGCCTCCGTAGCGTAACGGTTAGCACTATTAGCTGCCGTCCTCGGTGGCCCGGGTTCGATTCCCGGTGCTGCCAGAAATTTAAGTTATTATTATTATTATTATTATTATTATTATTATTATTATTATTATTATTATTATTATTATTATTATTATTATTATTATTATTATTATTATTTGCTTTACGTCGCACCGACAGAGATAAATATACACAAATACACGTGAAGAATAGGCAAACAGTTGGGAAATTGAAGTTATTTCGAGATACTGATAATTCGACTAATTGAGGTTCGACTGTATTTTCATTTTTAGGAGCATTGTTTTACTCTCCCCCTTTCAGCCACTTCCATCGGGTAGGGAAATGTAAAGTCACTCAAAGAGTTAGTGCATGGTATTTTATCTCTTTCAGCGTATCTGCGCTTGTGAAAAGCTCGGTTTATTCGAACGTATTTAAACCAAACGACTTAATTTGTGGCTGGGAGAGCGGGCCAGCACATTTACTGTTCTGGTGCCATCAATAAAAATGTTAAATTGTACTGACTAGGTAGTTCATTTTGACAATTCTTAACACGCGGTACTTAGTTGCTGAATTCTGCAGCCGTGCTAGACGTGTGATACCATCTCCCGAGGAGAGATAGGAGCTGTCTACCTGCCCGCGTCAGTGTGACTACGCGCAGTTCGAAAGCCACCGTATTGGAGTGTGGTTAGGCGTACGGGGTATTGCTTGTAGCATGTGGTATGTTTTGAGCTGTCAGTGGAAGGATGGCGTAAAATGACTTTTAGTAGGCGAATAAACTTGTGAAGATAGTTGGGATTCAAGAAGACAAACTCTGGCAAATATTCATTCACAGGACGAGGACTAAGGGATTCGATAAGTTTTCAAGTTCTTTGAAAACGTTTAAGAAAAGGTAAGCAATTGATATAAAATCTGCTACCAGGTGATTGATTGATTGATTGATTGATTGATTGATTGATTGATTGATTGATTGATTGATTGATTGATTGATTGATTGATTGATTGATTGATTGATTGATTGATTGATTGATTGATTGATTGATTGATTGATTGATTGATTGATTGATTGATTGATTGATTCAACCCACTCGTCCTAACCTAAGCTCACAGGATGAAGAAGTCCAGAAGTCAGTGACCTGTTTTTTGGGGAAGAGAGATGTTAACTTCCCTCCGCCCTGGAACAGTGTGGTGCACCAAATAATAAATTGCCGACCGCCGGTCCAGTGAACATTCACCAGTTTCTTCCCCAGCATTCATCTAGTTCCTCTCTGGCTTGATGCACGAGAGCAGTGGACCGTTGGAGAGATCAGCGGTCGGCAGTCTGTCTTACGACAGAACGCATAGACGTCTTGTAAACACTCAGACTGTGTTTACCATGCTATCACCATATTTGTAGCATAGCGGTCACCAGGTGTTTAACTCTCCGCGTGGCCAAAGATCCCAGTAGCTAACAGTACGCTACGGTATGTCACATCCCCGACACAGCCTCGTTCATTTTTTTTATTCGCTACTCATGGTGCCTTAATTGGTCATTTTGTAAACTCTGATTAAGACAGCTAATATTCCATATGTCAAATATATGTAGTGTGGCGCTTTTAATGTGATCAACACTGTGCTTTCTTGATCCCGAAGTTGGATTGATTCGTAGTAAAAATTACGCTTATTCTAAAAAGACAGCGGGGTACTGATAGTAAAAATCCTTGCGGCCTAGAACTTCAGACAGCTAATAATATAACAATAATAATAATAATTTCGTATGGCTATTTCTAGCCGGGTGCAGCCCTTGTAAGGCAGACCCTCCGATGAGGGTGGGCGGCATCAGCCATGTGTAGATAACTGCGTGTTATTGTGGTGGAGGATAGTGTTATGTGTGGTGTGTTAGTTGCAGGGGTGTTGGGGACAGCACAAACACCCAGCCCCCGAGCCATTGGAATTAACCAATGAAGGTTAAAATCCCCGACCCGGCCGGGAATCGAACCTGGGACCCTCTGAACCGAAGTCCAGTACGCTGACCATTCAGCCAACGAGTCGGTCAGACAGCTAATTGTTCTAATAAACCATCGTGTTGCTAAATTCTTTCTTTCTTAATCACTTTACCGTCCAGGGTTGGTTTTTCCGTCGGATTCTGCGAGGGATCCCACCTCTCCCGTGTTGTAAACTGGCAATTAAATAAATAAATATTCAGACTTGGAATGGAAATTGTACTGAGTAAGTACTAAGCAGTCCGGCCCCGCGGTGTAGGGAGCAACGCGTCCGCCTGTCACCCCGCGGCCGGGGTTCGATTCCCGGCCGGGCCAGGGGTTTTTAATTATAATGATTAATATTCCTGGCCTGGGGACTGGATGTTTGTGTCGTCCTTAACGTTCCTTTCCTCACAATCAACACTCTACACTTCCGCAATTTACCTAGATTTATGGAAGCGTAGAAGGTTTGCGGACGACCAGGAGCATCCCAGTTGAATTAAAGACGATGTTCACCAAGTATTCCGTGTGCAGCGTGTTGTCTCATGAGTGACCCTGAAACGTGGACAATCGAAAAATAAATAAGAGAAGTACCTGGAGAGCTTTGAAATATGGTTGTGGATAAGAGTGGGGAAAGTGATACGGATATACATAATGAGAATGTACTGAGGAGGGTAGGAGAGGAAGGAAATGAGGATGACAAAAAGAGGAAAACATCTTATGACGGTCAGGCGCAACGAAGGAATTGTCTAGTACAGAGTATTATGAAAAAAAAGGAAAGAGAAGAATAGAAATGAAAAGGTTTATAGCATTAACATACGTAAATAAAATAATAAGCCACCAACGAATGAACAAAGATGGTCAAGACAGAGAAAAGTAGAGGACGTCCAGTTGATACCTGTCTGAGGACCATTTACAGCAGACTGCTAGGCGCTAGCAACCTCCTAAGAGGGAAGCGTGTATTTCATCAACAGCCATTAACTTTGTAGTAAGGAATGTTAACCTGCTCGCTTACAGAGAAAACAGGTCTAAACATTATTGTCTATGCATTCTAATGTTAAAATTAGTGATGAAAACACCTGAGTATAAGTGACGAGTTGAGGGCGACCTATTTGTTACGCAGCCATTACATTACCGACTGCCTCACTTTACTTTCACAAGAGAACCATTTAATGGAAATAATCTCTTTTTGACATAAAATCAACGGTAGTGTGATAATTCATTCCTGAAAATGTAGCTGGGTGGCTGGGAGCAGTTAGCACTGTAGAAATATACAAAAAGTTACATAAAATACCCAAAGTGATATTTTGACAATACGAAACGAATTTCACACTCTACAAACCTATTATAAAACACATACAATATATCGAAATATTAGAGTTTTATAATGGAATCTAAAATATTATACACTGAGTGGCCAAAAGTCATGGGAAGACACTGAACGTGATGTTAATAACGAGTAGCTGCTCAGCGAGCAGCAATACGGCGAGACATCCACTCTACAAGGTGTTGGAATCCTTCTGGAGGGATCTGGACCCACGCATCTTGCACTACTTCCCACAATTGATCTTGTGTAGCTGCTGTGGGGTTCATGAAGCGTACACCAGCGTCGACAGTGTCCCATAAATGCTCGACTGGATTAAGATCGGGGGATCTGAAGGGCCAATCCATTGTCATGACTTCAGTGGAGTGCTCTTCCAACCACCTGCGTGCCACCACAGAGCGGCGACATGGCACATTCTCCAGTTGAAACATGGCATTTCCGTCAGGGTACTCTAGGGCCAGAGCTCCCTGCAGCTGGACAATGTGGCCTAATTGCGACCATGAAAGCGCCGCCCAGACTAGAAGTCAACCACCTCCTGCCTGGACACAACCTTGTTGACACGCACGATCCATAGCTTCATGGGGCATGCGCCACACTCTCACGCGCCCATCACCTCGATACAACTGGAACCGGGATTAATCGGACCCTACCACACGCTGCCACTGTTCCATGGTCCATTACCGACGTTCGCTGGCCCATGCACGTCGTTGAGCTCTGTGTCGAAGTGTCAGCGAAGGGACACGAGTTGGCTGTCGGCCGGTAAAGCCTATGCGGTGCAGTTGCCTCTTTACAGGCCTGGTAGAAATGGGTTTCTGACTCCCAAAATTCAACTGGGTGGTGATCTGACTCACAGAAGCCCGTCGAGCGCCCAGTATGGTTCTGCAGAGGCGGCGTGATGTCCGTTCGTTAAACACTTGTAGTATTCCCGTGCGGTGGTTTATGCGGGTGGTAGCATTCTCTCTGCGATATTGAAGATCCACCCTCGACACTGTTGACCTCGGAAACCCGAATTCGCGTGCAATCTCCACAAGCTACGACCCATGCGCTGTGCGCCGATAATCATCCCAAGTTCAAAGTCGGTTAACTCGCGACGTGTTGCCATCTTCACGACACTGGTGTCTGTGATAGACTGCTCAGCTACGCCGTAGCTAGCCGCATCGCTCAGGGTTCATACACGGCACATTTTCTAATGGGACACACCTTCCTGTGACTTTTCTCATTTTTTATAATCATCT
Source organism: Anabrus simplex (assembly GCF_040414725.1). Taxonomy (NCBI): domain Eukaryota; kingdom Metazoa; phylum Arthropoda; class Insecta; order Orthoptera; family Tettigoniidae; genus Anabrus; species Anabrus simplex. Next base: position 131,885,569 of record NC_090269.1, read on the forward strand.
TCTCAATTTTCCTTGTCGATATGGACCGATGACCACGCAGTTTTACACCTTAGGGCAATCATGCACTATTTCCATATTTCAATGCTCGGCTTTGATACGGACCAAGCAACAAAAGTCTAAAATCATGAATTCTGTTATCATTGTCGGAATGGTAAAATTGTTTCATATTCAGACAACACACTACACTACCAACCACCACAGACACACGCAATAGTGATTACAACCCTCCATATAGGGTTGGCGTCAGGAAGGGCATCCGGCCGTAAAATAGGGCCAAATCCACATGTGCGACACAGTTCGCACCCGCGACCCCACATATGTGGGAAAAGCGGTGGAAGAAGAATAATGGTAAAATTGTATAAGACATAAATTATCGGAACTTGTATTCTCTTGTTATGTAATACTTTTCGATAGAACTAATAACATAGGTACGGTATTTAAAAAAATAAATTTTAGGCACCTTCCCCTAAACTATCATTTCACTCAGCGTGAATAAAATTATTTATAGCCTAGATTGTAGTGCCTCATTCCCCGACTTTACATACTAATTTTCATTAAATTCTCTCCAGCCATTTTTTTCGTAATACGCGTACATACATACAGACAGACAGACATGATGGAAAATTAAAAGTGCATTTCCTTATTACTGTGGACACGGCCGATACAGAAATACCATTCTTTTTTAAACCCTGAGCAAAACAGAAAAAAATATTAATTTTATATATGTAAATGAATTAATCATCCTATCAATGTCCATGGTAATCGGTCTAGTCAACCCTCGAAGTTCCCTTGTCAGTGCCTGGAAAGTGCAACTCGTTCTAAATATCCAACGATGGAGAAACGAAGGCCTGGGATTGTACTTATTCAATTATACTTTAGAGACATAGACGTCCGCCTCTGTGGTGTAGTGGTTAGTGTGATCCGCTGCCACCCGAGGAGGCCCGGGTTCGATTCCAGGCTCTGCCACGAAATTTGAAAAGTGGTACGAGGGCTGGAACCGCGGGAGGTCAGCTGAGTAGATGGGGGTTCGATTCCCACCTCAGCCATCCTGGAAGTGGTTTTCCATGGTTTCCCCACTTCTCTTCCAGGCAAATGCCGGGATGGTACCTAACTTAAGGCCACGGCCGCTTCCTTCCCACTTCCTTGTCTATCCCTTCCAATGTTCCCATCCCCCTGCAAGGCGCCTGTTCAGCATAGTAGGTGAGGCCGCCTGGGCGAGGCACTGGTCATCCTCCCCAGTTGTATCCTCCGACCCAGAGTCTGCAGCTCCAGGACACTGCCCTTGAGGTGGCAGAGGTGGGAACCCTCGCTGGGTCTGAGGGAAAAACTGACCCTGGAGGGTAAACAGATCAAAAAGAGAAGAAGCAGAAGAACAAGAGTCGTAGACAGACTGATAATACACCGGCTGCGCAATGTAACTGATGAGGCTCTCGTCTCAAGGTTACCAACGCAATTATTGGTTCGCCTTAAGACATCTGAAATACGAGCGACGTGTGTCGGGAGATCTACTGGCACGTAAAGAAACCCATTTTCAAGGCAAAATTCTGAATATGCGCGGCGTGTCTTAAGACCACTAGTTGTTGAAATGGTACTAGACGGGCATTATTATTATTATTATTATTATTATTATTATTATTATTATTATTATTATTATTATTATTATTATTATTATTATTATTATTGCCAGGTCAACGTCGCACTAACACATCGAAGGCTTTCGGCGACGCAAGGATAGGAAAAAGCTACGACTGGGAAGGAAATGGCTGTAGTCTTCATTAAGATACAGCCCCAGCATTTGCCTGGTGTGATAATGGAAAATCACAGAAAACTATCTTCAGGGCTGCTGACGGTGGGATTCGAACCCACTCTCTTCCGAATGCAAGCTCACATCTACGCGACTCAAACTGCGTAGCCAGTTTGCTCGGTTTGATAATAACAATCTTTATTCTTCTTCTTCTTTTTCTCTTTCTACCGCTTTCCCCACACCTGTGGGGTCACGGGTGAGAACTGTGTCACAATGTGGATTTGACCCTGTTTTGGGGCCGGATGTCCTTCCTGACGCCAACCCTAAATGGAGGGATGTAATCACTGTTGCATGTTTCTGTGGTGGTTGGTAGTGTAGTGTGTTGTGTGTATATGAAGAGGAAAGTGTTGGTACAAACACAAACACCCAGTCCCTGGGCCAGAAGAAGTAAAATCCCCGACCCGGCCAGGAATCGAACCCGGGACCCCTTGAACGAAAGGCCTCGACGCTGACCATTCAATGAGTCGGAAAATAATAATAATAATAATAATAATAATAATAATAATAATAATAATAACAATAATAATAATAATGATGATGATGATGATGATGATGATGTCATCGCGGTTTAATCAGGCGCTGAAATGTTCATAAAATTTTAAGAAAATAAGGTTTCCAATTAACTTTCAAACATGGGAGAAACTTTCCATTCTTAAAAACAAAGTGTGTAAGTTCCGTAATCAAAATAACTAGGATTAGTGTAAAAAATAACAACAAAATCTTATACTGTGAAACAAGATCGTGTTTAGATGAATATGGCCGAAAATGTTACCAACACGCATAAGAAAATGAGAAAACATGTTTTTCTTTTCTCCTGGTGCTTAGTTTGACTTGCAAATGTATGTACTCTCTCTCTCTCTCTCTCTCTCTCTCTCTCTCCCTAGTGACTCTCACAACTGTAGCCGTGGCTCATTTTGAGATTGTTAATTATGTGTGTGGAAGTTGAAAGTTCGAATTATCACAGACCTCTTGCGCAATTTATGAATGAGGGGACTGTTGTCGTTGTTCATTCTTCTTATTATTCTTTTTTGTAAGTCTCTATTAAATAACTTTACCATTACTTTATTTTTCATCAAAGGTGCAGCAAGTATGATACATGAAAATCAGCATTTCCAAGACTAAACTGATGTCAGTAGGGAAGAAACCTAGGAGAATACAAAACTCGAATAGGTAGATAATTTCAAGTATTTAGGATGTGTATTCTCCCAGGATGGTAGTGTAGAAAGTGAGGTGGTATGAAGGTGCAGCAAAGCTAATGCGGTAAGCTCGCAGCTGCGAAAGAAAGAAGTCAGCTCCCGGACAAAACTCTCTCTCATCACATAAGTGTACTAATCACAGGGACTCGTACTATCCGGTAGTGTTCCTCATATAGTGGGTACTAATCATAGGCAAGGCAGAACTATGGTGCCGCTCATATAGTGGTACTAATCACAGGTACTGTAAAACCCAGCCGGAAGCACACATTGTCGCTATTAATCACAAACCTATTGCGTACCTAACATACTGGTACTACGCGCAAGTAAAAGCGACCCATGGTGTTCCCCGCGTGATGGTACTAATCACAAGTAGTTTCATGGTTCTAATTTGATCATCCCTTGGTCGCCCCTTTTAGTCGCCTCTTACGACGGGCAGGGGATACCGTGGGTGAATTCTTCGTCTGCGTCTCCCATCCACAGCGGGTTCGTGCATTTCCTGTAGCTTGGAGGCAGTTAGAGCTGCAGTGTGGGGCCGCGCATTGTCGAATCGGTTGGTCTCGTCTTTTGCGGCGATATGCAACCCTCGCTTTGTTCAACAGCTCGCAGTAGTGAGCAGTATTGATTGTGTGTCGCTCATGCAGAAAATTAATCAGCAAAATCAGCAAAATGCCTCGCCGATCGAAAAAAAAAACGGCTGAAAGAACATTGCCAGCTGAGAGTCGAGTCTTAGCTTTCATTGGTGCTGCCTCCCCTTTCCTCCGCCACTCCTTACACACACGCGTCCTTGACAATGTGCGGTCAATCCCTGGCAAATTTCCGCCGCTGTAACTCCTTCACGAGCAAGACATTTTATAATAGAGATGGGGAGATTCTGAACGAGTGATTCAAAATGAACGAATCATTGCACTGAACGATTGAACCATGATTCAGTGAACGAAATGAATCGATTCGTTTGTGAATCGAAATCTGAATCGAGAGATGGCAGCCGCAATGCAAGACCAACTACGTCTTGCGCAATGCCGCAGCTCGTTCCTTGGTTCCTCGTTCGTTCTGATTCATATCGCCAAATCGGGTATCCATCATTTTTGAATCAATGACTACTTGTGAAGAACGACTCTGTTATTTTTTATTTAACCTGAACTAAAAGTCCGGTCCACAAGTCAAATACTCCTAACCTAACCTTACAAGAAAAAATGTTTTTTGTAATAAGAAATTATCACGTAGTTTCTCGGAACTTTAATACACAGTCAACTTCCAGCTCGTTGCGAAATGTTAGGTTAAGTTTACTTCAAGGTTCCCGTTCACGTTCTTGTTCTCGTGAACTAATGCGTGTAACATGGCCACAAAAATGTTCATATCTACTATAAATTTCAAATTAGATTCTCGTATAGTTTCGAATGGTACCTACTTAAGTTTGGAAAGGATTAGTCAGACAGTTGTGTAGCATTTTTCGACTGTAACCGCTAAAAAGGATATTACTCTTGTTAAATTGCTATCAATTATTATTATTATTATTATGCCTTGCACATTTCACTCCTTGTAACCTGTAAACATGTAAAGCAGTAGCAGTTATAAAGAACATAACGGAATGGTTCATCTGAGTCCATGGTTTCGGTTCTCCGTCACGTGGTAATGGAATGAACGAATCAAATCAAAATCTCTTTATTTGCAAATGAGGTGTCTACCTCGGTGGCAAATGGTACACTAAAATACATTATTGTCAAGCACTAAATATTAAATTAACAAGAGAAGAAACTTTTCCTATAATACAATATTATACAATTTACGCTAACAATTTTTTCTATTAAACACACAGCTCATCCTTAAGAAATTTATATTGTTTACAAAATTCTACTTATAATATCTCCTGTACTACTTACAAATATAGTCAACTGATATACAGTATGTGGCATTACTTCAAATGATACTGTACAACTGGTATAAGATTAAAATTTACATTGCATGTATTTACTTTTTTTTTTTTTTACCCATTCTAGAACCTAAGTAGCTGAGTCTTAACCAGAGCCCCTTTTGCCACCACTTTTCAGAGTTCCAAATGAACGAAACATTTTAGTGAATCGGTTCTTCTAAAAGAATCAGATTCCCCATCTCTGTTTTATAATTATGCGTTGCGCAGTGGTGGGGGTGCACCTGTTACTCTGACATCGTGAGCGTTATTGACGAAACGGTGGGAAATATCTAACAGCACGCTCTCCCCACTCCTAACGGTCCCGCCTAAGCATAGCAGAAGCGCGGGGTCAGTCCTACCAACTGCTGATGTTCAGCAACAAAAATCACGTTTATATTTGATCGACCTTCGTAAGTATTGCCCCAGACTTGCACTGAGTAATGGTGGTGGTGATTACTGTTTCAAGAGGACTACAACTGGACCACCATCCCAGGGGCGTATATAAGGGGGGGGCCCAGGGGGCCTGGGCCCCCCCCGAAAAAATGTATAAGCCTTGATGAACCGGACCAAAATGATGGGAATTTTCGATCGTTGTTGAGATTCCGAGCCAACAGTTAGCAGTTTATGTGCCATACCTGGACGATTTTTGTAACTCACTAAAAGAATGCTTTGAATCTCACAAGGAAATAGTTGCATCCTTACAAAACATCCTTCCACAATTGTGTATCGTAACAGATTTCGGTTCATTGGAGGCTGCTTTTAGTTTCTACGAAGGAAATCTGTCACATAAAGAGATTGTGCAAAGTGAGTTTATGTGGTGGAAAGAAAAGTGGAGTCAGGAAAATCCTTCAAATCTTCCCAAAATGGCTGTAAGTTCTCTAGAAAAATGTGACAAGACTTTCTTCCCCAACATTTATACCCTTCTCGAATTACTCCCCGTTCTTCCTGTTTCTATCGCAACCGCAGAAAGAACTTTCTCTAGCCTAGGAGACTGAAGACTTACTTAAGGAACAGCACATCTGAAAGTAGGCTTAACGGGCTTGCTTTACTCTCTATCCACAGAGACATTATAGTTAGTGATGAAGAAGTTCTTGATAAGTTTGCAAGTGTACCAAGAAACCTGGACTTCGTTTTGTAACCATTAGTGTACTGTATGTATGTATGTATGTATGTATGTATATATGTATGTATGTATGTATGTATGTATGTATGTATGTATGTATGTATGTATGTATGTATGTATCAGCCCAAATCAATGTTTCCGTTTTCCTTTCTAAAGTGTTTGAAATCGTCTGACCTCTTAAAATTACTTAATCTAACCTTACATCAATCTTGGCCCCCCCCCAAAAATATATTCTATATTCGCCACTGCACCATCCTCTATCAACACTAATCAGAAGAAAAGTGGCAGAGGTTCCACGCTTCGAAAAATGAAGGTATAGGCAAAAGAAAGGGAGGAGCCACGAAGGGCGTGAAAATGAAAGACTCCCTCGGCCTCCAAAACCTAATGGCCTGTGATTAGTCTCACTATGTGAGCAACACCATGATTATACGTGGCCTGTGATTAGTGCCACTATGTGAGCATCACCATGAGTATACAACAGTTCACCAAGAACAGTCGAATAGGAAAGACGGAATGAGGAGCCTGGCACAAGTAAGTGGTAGCAATGCTAGAGAAACCATCGTCGTCAACCCACGTTCCCAAGTTGAAAGCCCCTGGTCTCCCTTTTAATCGCCTCTTACGACAGGGTGTCGAGGGTGTATTCTACCGTCCCCATCCACAGGGGTTGTATTGAGTTCATATGAATAGGAAGTTAGAACAACTTAAAATGAACTTGCACATTACTTGCTTTTAACTTCCGTTCTGTCCGGCTCCGTGGCTAAATGGTTAGCGTCCTGGCCTTTGGTCACAGGGGTCCCGGGTTCGATTCCCGGCAAGGTCGGGAATTTTAACCATCATTGGTTAATTTCCCTGGCATTGGGGCTGGGTGTATGTGTTGTCTTCATCATCATTTCATCCTCATCACGACGCGCAGGTCGCCTACGGGAGTCAAATCAAAAGACCTGCACCTGGCGAGCCGAACCCGTCCTGGGATCTCCCGACACTAAAAGCCATACTCCATTTCATTACTGCTATTCTAGTCATTAATGTCAAAACAAACCAGCTCTCTAGTACTACCGTGTAGTGCACTTAACCATTCGGCTACGTTCGTGATTGGACACTTAGTACAGAACATGGCAGCATACTAATCCTTCTGCAGACCAAATAGCACACGAAAGCTCTCCAAAGATTTTAGAGTTGCTTAACTCAGCAGTAGCCATGAAATCAAATGTTTTATCATGGATAAACCCTGGCGTATCGCAGTTGTTCTTGCTGACCTTTTCCCGACTTATTAGGGTCGTTACGTGATGTAAATTTGACCCAGTTTCACGGCCAGATGCCCTTTCTGGCGCCAGCCTTATGTGGACGGATGTAAGTACTCACTATTGCATGTTTTCGAAGTGGTCGGTAGTGTAGTGCGTTGTATGAAAATGAATGAAGATAATTTTTCTTCTTCTTCTTTATCTGTTTACCCTCCAGGGTAGGTTTTTCCCTCGGATTTAGCGAAGCATCCCACCTCTACCGCCTCAAAGGCTGTGTCCTGGAGCTTCAGACATTGATTCGGGGCATACAACTGGGGAGAAAGACCAGTACCTCACCCAGGCGGCCTCACCTGCTATGCTGAACAGGGGCCTTGTTTGGGGTATGGGAAGTTTGGAAGTGATAGACAAGGAAGAGGGAAGGAAGCGGCCGTGGCCTTAAGTTAGGTACCATCCCGGCATTTCCCTGGAGGAGAAGTGGGAAACCACGGAAAACCACTTCCAGCATGACTGAGGTGGGAATCGAACCCATCTCCACTCAGCTGACCTCCCGAGGCTGAGTGGACCCCGTTCCAGCCCTCGAAACACTTTTCAAATTTCGTGGCAGAGCCGGGAATCGAACCCGGGCCTCCGGGGGTGGCAGCTAATCACACTAACCACTACACCACAGAGGCGGACGAGAATTTTATTATTATTATTATTAATAATAATAATAATAATAATAATAATAATAATAATAATAATGGTATGTGCTTTACGACCCACTAACTATTTTTACGGTTTTCGGACACGCCGAGGTACCGGAATTTTGTCCCGCAGGAGTTATTTTACGTACCAGTAAACGTACCGACACGAAGCTGATGTATTTGAGCACCTTCAAATACCACCGAACTGAACCAGGATCGAACCCCCCAAATTCGGTTCAGAAGGCCAGCGCCTCCGTCCGGCTAAGACGAACACAAATATCCAATCCTCCGAACCACAGAAATTAATCATATGCAATTAAAATCATTCCCAGCATATTCATGATCCCACATCCAAGCTTAAAACTTCCACATATGGACATCTTTCGACTGCAACTACTAGTCTACTAAAAGTCTCCTAGAGCGTGACAGAGTATGTGGGTATGGAGAGTGACGCCTCCTTCAGGCCAGGAGATGTGTTACGGAGAACTGAGAAGCGGAGAAGGGCGAGAGGGGAGCGGCCGTGGCCTGTAAAAAAAAAAAAGAAGAAAGAAACTGTTCTGGCATTTGCCTTAGTGAGTGGAATGGAAAACCACGGAAAAGTATTCTAAGAGCAGCCGATGGAGAGACCAGTCCACCGCCTTCCGAATGCAGAGCTCTGTTTCAAGCCGTAGCTGCTCTGTGTCGACTGTAAGTTGCTGTGCTTTGTTTATTACACGAGAGGAATGCACGCGCATGCGCTGGCTGTTATTGCTCACAAACTATGACGTCAATTTAAAACAATGGTGGCCATTAAAATACGTCCGCGTTGATAACGGAACAGAACAATTGCCTGATTACTTGCTTGTTCACTTCTTTCCTTGCAACTGTTAATGTAAATATGCATTTGAATGCATATTGTATAATAATGGTATGTTTAATCATTTGCTCTTAATCGCGGTGTTGTTCTTTTAAATGGGGGGAGCGTGTTCGCCACGATTCAACAGGGTAGTAACATTCAGCAATAACTGCATTTCTATTTATGAATTAGAAATGCTGATCAAAATAGATTGACCTGGAAATCGTATCTAAGAGGACAATAGTCTTGTTGATAATACAGCTCATCATTTTAGTTACCTTCTGACTTCGCGCACCACTAAAAACAACTGTTGGAGTTAAAGATTTAGGATTAATACTGGACAAAGCCTTGACAGGACAGAACACATAACAACTATATGCCAACGAGTATTTTTCTCCCTTCACTCGTTTAAAAGAATGAAAGAGTTACTTCTTTTCAAGGTCAGAAAATGTTGGTTCAAAAGCTAATATTGCCATTGTGACGTCGTGTACGGCAGACTAAAACAGGAAGCACAATGCATCCGTCCCTCTCGGTTCAGTTTCTCTCGTATTCGTTCGCAAATATCTTCCGTCTCTTTCGGAAGGAGCCAGTGAACCCGGTTTGGAACGGCTCCTGTAGCAATGTCGAACTCTTCGTCCGATGACAGAAATATTACAGCCTGCGAAGAAGAGAGAAAAGAGAGAAGATTCTGGATACATGAAATAAATGTTAAAAGGGAACAGTGTGGTGAATATCACCTTCAATTTCCAGACTTGGTACGTGATGAGGACAACGTCTTTAAATATTTCAGAATATCATGCTCCAAGTTTTTTAGTTGCTAAGCGTTCTATCCCTCCGAAAAAAGGAATCAAATTTCAGAAAACCAATGTCACATGGTGAGCGACTAGCAGTAAAAATGAAGTAACTAATAATTTCCTTTCATATTTTATTTAACAAGATTACATCGTAAAAATAAGTATAATGGCAGTGTGCCGCCTGTCGTATTCCGTCACTAGAGCATTAAATTTAGATTTAAATTCAATTCGCAGCAGAGGACTGAAAGATGTGTTTCTTCCAGGGCTTCCAAAAAACTTTTTTAGGGAATCCGCGGGCTTTCCATCCACTTTTATATATTTGGTATTTAAAAAATTGTCCAGCACATCGGCCACAGTGGTATTTGATTTCTTTCTTTGCTTTAAGCCGTGGACGGAGTTGCTGCCTCACTATCCCTTCTTGCCCATTCACTTCATATCTTATCCTTGTCATATCATGATATCAGGATAGCTTTTTACGCCTTCAAGCAGCAGTTCTCCGTTTATTGCATTCATTTAACTCAAATAAAACGCTTCGCTGGAGGCTCGCGAGGTGGGGTCTACTTTCAGACTTCCGTCAACTTTGCTTGTGAGGGCAAGCTCGACAGACCAACCAACGAAGTCCACTTCTAGGATGATTGAGAAAGGAATTTTAATTTCTATTCATCTATGTTTCGTAGTTGAAGTTTATTTATTTATTTATTTATTTAGGATCAGCAACAGCATAACGCCGATTTACAAAGATCCCAGCTATGTACAAAAGATATTAATCTAAAATGAAAGATACTTAAATATTTACAAAGGACACAAATATACACAATAAAAACTGTACAATCATATATAATACATATTTACATAAACAACGACAACAACAAAGGAAAATACATTTACAGTAAATACAGGAGCAGAACAGGGAAGAACAAGAAGGAAAATTAAGTTATAATATAAGAAATATCATGACAGAAGGAAGGAAACGTTACGAAGATGTCTAGGTTCTTGTTGAAAGATAAGGTATTAAATATTGCTGGAATACGTACAGAAAGGGATCTTTGGGTGAGAGAAAGCCGGGAGTAAGGAATATGGAGTAGGGTCTTCATTCTGGTGCTACGGGATGGGACGTGGAGGGGGAATAAGGAAACTTAATCTGGAGACCTGAATAGACTATTAGCTGCTTTGTATAGCAGCATTAGGACGGCTACTTTCCTCCGAGCAGAAAGAGTCTTGAGTTTCAGTTTTCCAAGCCTTGGATAGTGCTTAAGTTGCGACATGCAGGGACCCTGGCTCTGACGATAGCACAGAAAAAGGATTGTACACGGTCAAGGTGACTGAGATTTGAAGAAGCAGAAATGGACCAGACTGGAGAGGCGTATTCAACAATACGTTATATACAGGAAACGTAGAGTGCTCTGAGGGCATTTACATACGTAAATGATGTCTAGGTTCTTGCTGATAGATAAGGTATTAAACATTGCTGGAATACGTACGGAAAGGGATCTTTGGGTGAGAGAAAGAGGGATTTACGAAGTGTGAACGAAATGGTGGAACACTTGGAGGGATGAGGTTTAAAACGCCATGTAGTAAACCAACGTGACAGTGAATCAAGTGCATTTTTCAATTCGATTGTATCTGTGGGAGGATCGATCTGCTTGAAGATTTCATAATCTGCAAAGAGAAGGATTTCACATGAATAGTGGGAAACAATATTGATAAGGTCATCGATAAACAGGGCAAAAAGAAGAGGACCAAGGATACTACCCTGCGGGACACCAGAGAGGGTGGTGGGAGAAGAACTGCATCCATCAAGGACCACGCACTGTAGTCTTTCGCTCAGAAAGTTATTAATTAGAGCTAGGAGTCCCCCATGCACGTTAAACTGTTCAGAAAGTTTGTGTGCAAGAAGCGTGTGATCCACGGTATCGAAGGCCTTCGCGATGTCGATATAGCATACATATAGTTGAGAGCCCGCGTGGAGAGAGGGTGGTGGTAGAAGAACTGCATCCATCAAGGACCACGCACTGTAGTCTTTCGCTCAGAAAGCTATTAACCCTCTACTGCATACTATTGCCCTGCCAGTCAACTTTACACCACACAAGCACAGACTCTTAAACCAGATTTAAATTCATGGCAGAGGTGGGAACTGAATCCGGTTAACCGAATAGAAGACCAATACGCTTTGTCCGTGACAGTTACCACAAGAAACCAGAATACGTTCTTAATTCTAAACGATCGACAATGAAATTAATCCATGTACACCTATGCATTTCAGCCTAGTTATTACATTCAGCAAGATACAGCTAACCGCTTCGGAAGTACAACGCATCTGAATCTGAGTTATAATCCATCTGGACAACTATTACGTAGAGTAATGAGTGTCTTTATGATATACATGGCCTTGAAGCAGTGAGAGAATTTCTGTGCTCTTTCATAAAGTCTAGTTTGGTGTTGATGCATCATTAAACCATAGGTCGGGGCTGCTTAGACTCACTTGATGCCATGAACGTGTAGTACGTACGTCAAGACGATTTCAACTGCAGTTACATAGTTTAGTTCTCTTAGTACCTGTGGCACCAACAAGAAGTTGCTCAGGACAGAGAGTCAGCGCCTGGAGTGCTCTCGTGCTGACACAAAACATTCGTCCCAGAGTAATCAATGAACTTATCAATATTAGAATTTAATGTTGCCTTCTATAGAAGCGACTAATAATTTATTAATCCTATATGCATGCTTTGTATGAATTCTGTGTAATAAACTATGTTATGTGGAATCCACTATCTGGGCCCTGGGTTCGATTACCGGCCACGTAGGGAATTTTAATTAGGTGTGGTTAATTTCTCTGGCTCGGGGACTAGATGTTTGTGTTCGAGCCTCGATCTACACACCACATAATTACGCAATAATGAATACATCCTTCCACATAAGTTTGGCGTTAGGAAGGACATCTGACTGTAAAACTGGGCCAAATCCACCATCAAGTACCGACCCCAATACATTGGGAGGAAGACCAGGAGAAGATGAAATGTACTTACACATGGTAGTAGCATTGTTATATAATAATAATGCATGGCCTCCGGAGAGGTCTAGTGCAGGTCTTCCCAGTTGACGTCTAAGGGTGACCAGCACGTCTGTGAGTATTAGTTCTTACCTAGGATGTAATCTGATGTTGGAGACGGCACGCACACCCAGTTCCCAAGCTAGAGGAATTAACCAAAGAGACCCTGCCGGGAATCGTACCCAAGACTCCTTGGACCAAAGGTCAGCATGCTAACCAGTTAACCACGAAGCTCGACTCATTCTTTGAATCTGGAAACATGGTGGTCTAGCATTTTCCTGTGGGTAGTGTGCCCAGTTGTACTTGCTCTTAAAACAGCAATCACCACCACCACACAATCTAGTGATTATAAATTGTATACCACCACCTCTCCTATCCTGACGGTCAACATTCTAATGGAGAACATTTTTTCGACCAACAGGACCCGAACCGGCTAATCACGGTGTAAGACTCGACACCTTAACGATCATGGCCACTAGGAAGGCTAGAGTACAGTATAACTAGATGTGCCCTCTACTTGTGTTGATATAGGCAATCCCGCAATACGTCTATGTCTTCATGCTTGCACGTGTTTTATCGCCGGTCTTGCTAAACTGTAGTATGAAGAAATAAAATACAGCCCCACGGTTGAGGCCAGCCTTTTTTTCACGATACTAGCAAAACTACTATCCTGACGCTTAGCACTTACTAATACTAGAAACTAGTAGAATTTACTCTAGTGACGTGCCTCATTTTGCTGGAATCTGGAATATATTTTGGTATTTGTAGAAATGAGACATTTCCATATAAACCAAGGACTTCCAGTGAATAATCAACAATGAACAGGTATATTAATTTAGTGCAGCGTAATCACTTTCAATAACTAATGCGATTGAAAAAGTATTCCTAAGCCATACTATTCAAGGATAGAAATAGCATGTGTCTGTTCAGTCTTCAGCTGGTTGGATCCTCAAATAGCGCCGAAGGCTATGTGGTCATAGGGAAATCCCAAAACCCGACCGATCGCGGCACCATAATGAAGCAATAAGGCATGATTACGAGTGAGGTAGTTTGCCATTGCTTTCAACACTGCCTGTTCGTCTCACTTGAGCTTGACTTAGCTGTTTGCAGTTCTTTTAACTTCCTTAGAAACATTTTAAGGAATGAACATGTAAATGCAAAATTCTTTGCCCCAGCAGCACTGGAGTAGATGGGGTTCAGCGCATGCCTCTGAATATGCGGTCTGTGTACAGTGCCCAATGGCAAATGCAAGAAGCACAGTATACTGAATTATTCACAGGAAGCTATTCTCATGTGCAAAGTCTCTGTAAACTATGTAAAAGGACCATTTCAGTACACCAAATAATGTCCTCTAGCAGCTAAGCTCTTCTGCATTTGTTAGTATTTTGTATTTGAGGATGTGTGATCCTCTTTCTGTTGATTTATGTTAAAACAGAACATCAATATAATTAGGCATTAAGCACAAAAGTCTTCTGCTTATATTCCTTCCTACAAAAGACTTTTTTTCATTCTATAAGAGATTTTGTGGCAAGTCTTTAAAATGGGTTTGATGTGTGTATTTATACAAACTATACGAAAATCACACACAATAATTAAATCCTATTGGGTTGGCTAACTGTGCTGGTTATTGTACTAGGCTCAACATTATTTCTTAAGTTTTATCTATCAACCATTTAAATTCACACTGACATTCACACAAACATACACATGGTTACTTTGTAAGTACCGTATGGTACTGCTTCTTAGCTGAATGATCAGTATACTGACCTTTGGTTCAGAGGGTCCTGGTTTTGATTCCTGGCCGAGCAAAGGATTTTAGTCATGTTTGGTTAATTCCTACAGCTCACGTGCTAGGTGTTTGTGATAGTCTACATACACATCTTAATTTATATAAAACACCTAACAACTACCACACAAATACACAATAGTAATACATCCCTCCATAGAGGGTTGCCACCAGGAAGGGAATCTGGTTGAAAAACTGGGCCTAATCCATATTAGTGCCAACCACATGTAATTAGGAAAAGGCCATGAAAAAAGAAATTATTTTGTATGCATACAACTTATGATTAAATGATGAGCAGTATGATAGGAGTGCAAGGGCATTCTAAGGATAATACACTTGATGCAATATAATTAAATACAATCAAATTTTTGCTCCCATTTCAGGATTCAGAGACATCTGGACACCAAAACAATGATATCAACAATCAAGAGAGGCATATGAAGATTCACCTCTCACCAAGATATAACATCTGTGAACAGTCCGGACTATCAAGAGAGCTATCCGTCGACAGTATAGTATGGACACTGTCATGGAGTTGCTCTCTTTATGGCCGGGCTGGGAAACGACTGAACTTGCACAACTAGCATCACTCAAGAAGCAAGGAAGCCACAAGCAAATATCATTTTGGTGTGAATAGAATAATACATATACATTTGTTATCATTCTTGTGAATGGATTCATAAATAAATTGTGATATTTCCCTTCCTTTTCCTCTTATAATTAAAGGTGGTCTTAAGAAGATTTAAATGCTTACTTCAGCTTTAAGGTAATGCAGTTGTTTGTTGTTGAAGTTTCAGTCCATAAAGCAGTTTGTATGTTTCTCTTTAAACCAATCTATCTCATAACATCTTTATCTTTATATAACTGTGGTGTACATCAAATCTAATGTGTTGGTTATGCTAATGCTTTTGCTTATTTCTACCTCAATCTGTTCCCTTCACAACCAAGAGAAAGAAAGGCTTTGATACCTCCAGTAAGTCCAATCAACCTGTCTGTCCTTAAAGTCAAATTTCACCAAACTGTTAAGGGCTTTAGTATATCTAATAACATATGTCAATGCTAAATGATATCTGCTTGATTATTTTATGTTCTGGTGTGGTACTTCAAGACAGAACTGGCGTATGGTCTATTAGTCATACAGATTGTTAAAGTCTTGAATGCAGATGGCTAAGGTTTTAGATAACAATCCAAGAAATATGGTATAGCATCCCATACTAACTTTTTTATATCTAAATAACCATGATAATATTCTTATCACCATCATTTTACTGTTCCTGTTTCCCAGGTACTGTTGGCAAGCCTCTTTCGCTCTGTCTTATTGAGATATGTTCTGTTGTTAATGGTGTCCTCTAGTGTCCTTGCCCAATCTGCAAAGTCTATATTTACAATGTCCATCCACAGGGTTCTTGGATTCTCACCATCCATTTTTCTGCCACATGTTTCTCCAAGTTAACATAAGCTGTCCTGGTTGGCTCCATCCTCATTACATGCACTGATCACCTCAATCTGGATACACTGACCTGATCTAACAATGTCTCAATCCCAGCTTCCCTTCTCACCATGTCATTCCTTAACTTGTCCAGTTTTAGTTTTTTCAATTGTGGACCTCAGGAACTTCATCTTAGATGCCTGTAACTTTAATGAGTCCTTATCGAGGATGCATGTTTCAATACCATAGTTAAGACTGGTATGAGGTATTGATTGAGCAACACCAGCTTTGGGGTACTAGAGGAATATCCTTACTTCCTGGTAAAAGTGAGAGCTCTCCTGCAGTCTATTTGCCCCTTCCTTTGTGAATTAGAAACATTCTTGCATGTTTAAGGCATAACTGAATATGTCCTAATATACCTTTAAATTGTCGTTTTTGAACAGCACACATCAGAACTCTGTCCGGACCTGGGGAGGCATTTATTTTAATTGCTTTAATTGCTCTGTCCATTTCATCTCTCATAATAACAGGATTATAATCCTTAACCAAAGAAGACACTTCACTTTTCATTACCTTCTTTTTCTTCTTAATCTGTTTACCCTCCGGGGTAGGTTTTTCCCTCGGATTCAGCGAGGGATCCCACCTCTACCACCTCAAGGACAGTGTTCCAGAGCTTCAGACTTTGGGTCGGGGATACAACTGGGGAGAATGGCCAGTACCTCGCCCAGGCGGCCTCACCTGCTATGCTGAACAGAGGCCTTGTGGTGGGATGGGGAGATTGGAAAGGACAGGCAAGGAAGAGGGAAGGAAGCGGCCGTGGCCATAAGTTAGGTACCATCCCGGCATTTGCCTGGAGAAGTGGCAAACCACGGAAAACAGCTTCGAGGTTGGCTGAGGTGGCAATCGAACCCACCTCTACTCAGTTGACCTCCTGAGGCTTAGTAGACCCCGTTCCAGCCCTGGTGCCACTTTTCAAATTTCTTGGCAGAGCTGGGAATCGAACCCAGGCTTCCAGGGTGGCAGCTAATCATGCTAACCACTACACCACAGTGGCAGACACTTTTCATTACCAGCAGAAAATAATTATCACATATTAATTATGTTCATTTGAAAATTGACTACTGAAGAGCTCAAAATTAACCTCAGGACTACCTTTGCAGACAGACTTATTACCCAGGAAAATTGACTTAACAGCCCTTCATTGATCTTAGTAGTGGAACTGTGTTACTTGATATACAAACTTTTCTTTCCTCTTAAAATGGGTCTTCCTGGACGATTGAATAGCAACGGCAGTGGCGAAGCTATTAGTTGATGAATGGGTAGGCAGGAAACCTTACCTTAAAGTTTCTTGTAGAGTAGTTCCAATTGTCGAGTTTTCTTGGTTGCAAAATGATCAATCACATGATCCTTCAATAGTTGATCACTCATCAATTCCTTCACAAGCTTTTTCTTGACAGAAATGGTACTAAGACTGCTGAGTCTTCCATTGTTCATTGTATTACACAAGTATGTTTTTATCCTCTTCAGAGTACTCATACTCCTTTCAGAGGAAGCCATGGTCACAGAAAATGTTAATATTGTGCCAATCATTTTTGACACTTCCACATATACCGTACTGCTTCAAGGTCATTGAGGACAATATAATGTAAACGTTTTTGAGGGGGCAATTTTTTTCTATATCAGAATAAATGTTTATCAATTCATTTTCCCATATTTCCTTATTCATAAAGGGGTATATGTTCATAAGATTGTTCAGTTTAACGGCAGTGAAGCTTTTCTTTATACACTAAGAAGTGAGTTAGATCCAACAACTCAAAAAATTGGGTGTTTTTAAAATTGTCAAACCGTATTTCCATTTGCATAATTAAGGCATCATGAACTTCATACGGTATGTTAAGATATTGAGCGTTTGGAATGTCCTGTCATCTACGTTTATCTCACTATTTATCTTACAACATTTTTCAACACAAGAGGATACCGTGTTTTCTGATCGCATGTCCTGGAGGATACCAGTGCTTTTCCTAATTTCAGTATAAATAAAAAATTATCTATAGAGACAGAGCAAATAAATGAATTGGGCCTTATTATGTTAAGCAACCCAACAGCAGAATTGTACAACTCACTATCCCAACCCTCATCATTCTCTGCAATGTCTTACATCATCATAGTGTGAAAATATTGTGTGGACTGCTCTAGAAGTGCATACTTGTGGAAGTCTTAATCCTTTGGATTCCAGAAGATGAGCTCTCTTTGAGGATTACAAAATGAATGTCCACCTGTGGGCGGGGTGGTAGAATAACACCCACAGTATCCCCTGCCTGCCGTAAGAGGCGACTAAAAGGAGCCCCAGGGGCTCTGAACTTGGGAGCGTGGGTTAGCGAAGACGGGCCCTGAGCTGAGTCCTGGCATTTCTTTCATTTACTTGTACAAGGCTCCTCACTTTTATCTATCCTATCTGACCTTTCTTGGTATATTCTTCTTCTTTTCCAACCCCGAGGGTATTACAGCACTCGATGCCTAGGGAGGCTTTCATTTTCATGCCCTTTGTGTCCCTTGCCTTTCTTTGGCCGATACCTTCATTTTTCAAAGTGTTGGATCCCTTCCATTTTTTTTCTCTGATTAATGTTGTATAGAGGATGATTGCCTAGTTGTACTTCCTCTTAAAACAACAATTACCACCACCACAAAATGAATGAAACACTGTCAGGTTATGAATGAAGAGCCCGCCTAACTTTACTTTGTATTGTTTCGGAGCAATGGAGATGAACAACGTTTAACTTGTGGGCATAACAGTGTTGAAATATTTCTCTTGGACAAACTTGTTTAATGTAATGCTGAACACCTCCATACTTTCCTGCTATTGTGGAGTACCCATCATATGTTTCGCAGAAAATTGGCAATTAATTCTGGTAAGCCCGGAGCAATCATACCAATTGAAACATCATAAAAGCCTATAAATCTTTCTGTGGGACCCTGTTTTAAGCAGAATCAGAATATTACAATGACTTGAGATCTATTTGATACATTTGTCTCATCCCCCTGAATACCAATGAAATCACAAGAATCTAACTCTGCTTTGATCGTCTCCTGAATTATGGTAGCTACAGACTCAATTCATTCTGTATTTTGCTTGATGTGCCTTTAACACGTTGGGCGCCACACAGGTCTTGAAACTAGAGTCGGCATGACGCCATACGGCGGCACAGCAGAGTTTCGAGTGAATCACTGTAGAAAATCACCTGTGACATCTATGCATGTAAAATTGGTACTGCGTGAAGTGCAAACTACAGGGTCTATTCCAGCTATGTATTGCTACTATCTGCCACCGTTTGGCGCCACAGTATTCTTCCGAAATCACTGACTGGCCAGTGATCATTCTCACAAGTGAAAGCGCCCCAGGCATTGTTTTTTCCCTCGTTTATGTGCGAATGATCATTCAGTTTGTATAGTTGTGCAAAAATATAAAGAAATGGAAGATATATGTAATATTCTTGGTAGAAATGGTGACTTACCAAGAAGAGAATTAGTGAATTGGATATTTGTGAATTACTTATGGATTCTGATGGACAGAAAGATGTAAGTGTTGATGACAGTGAGTCTAACGCTAGTGACGTTGAGTGCACTGACAGCATTTTGTATGTATCGAATGATGTGGAAAACAGTGGTGACACTGACATTATAGGTGGGGACGATGCTGGTGAAAATGGTGTACACAATCATGTGAACAATGATAACTGCGGTCCTTGTGTAGGGACACAGAAAGATATTCACTTTACAAGCCAGAAGCATCTAAATCTTCAAACTGATACTTCTCTAGCCAAAGGAGGATGCACATCAAGAATTTTGAATCAGTCTACAACTACCCTTCAAAAAAAATAAAGAGCAGACCGATGCCCACATGACCCTTCTACGCCTTCTACGACAGGCAGGAATTACGTGTGGATGTATTCAACTCTTCCCATCCATAGGTGGTCCAACAGATGGTACCAAACCTCAATCCGTATCTGCGCCTAGGTCGCCCCTTTTCAGTCGCCTCTTACGACAGGCAGGGTATAACGGGGATAACAATATGTAATGTAATATAAGGACTTGTTTTGTATTTCAGCACGTTTTCATAAATATTGTGTTAGTTTGAATTATAACATAAATTTGATATATTTGAAATTTGTGTTGTAAATTCCACATAAAGCATCAAAAAATTCTGTGACACCGTATGGCGTCGCGCTATATTTTATGCTTAGTAAAAATTTATGTGACAACGTATGGCGTCATACATAACCTTGGTATGATGAGATAATGTTGACTTGGTACATCATATTAATGTATCCCAATATTATATAAACAGCCTACAAAACGTATAATTTCTGTGGCACCAGCAGAATACTATTGAAATTCATGCCTGGCACCAGTGGAATAGTGTGCTACAATCGCCTTGGCACACAACGTGTTAAAGCCCAACGTGGACTGGAGATGATCTCGAATGTACTATTCCTGTTTTGAAAGAAGATCTAACAATTCTAGGTAATTGCCTCTGTTGATCGAGTCTTTCCCTTCAAAATGACCTTGAAATCCAATCTCCTGTTTCCCAAGAAAATACACAATATCAACAAGTCTCACAACAAGAAGTCGATTTTATTTCAAGGCTTCATTATGTTTAATGATTTGAATTCTTGCACCTTCAGATAAAGCATGTTCTATCCTCCTGCGCCCCAGCCCAGTAAACGGAATCTCTTTTTATTCTGAACATGTTTATTTGAATTTTGATGCTTCTCCGACTTTCTAAGAAACATTTGTAACAGTTACCCCATTTAAACTCTATTCCTTTTCACCACCAAATAAAACACACGAATAACAAAGAATGTTTTTGCTTTCGGAACAGGCTGTCAACCACGAGTACCGCATATACCAAGAAAATTGAAATTTTCTAGCTACTTTGCCATAAAAATACTTAATATTAGGCATCCATCTTTTATTTTTGGCTTCACACTTCTCTTCGTAAGTCCAAGAAGAGAACGGTTTATATTTTAAATAGTTAAAAAAACTGGAATGCTCTCCACTGAAAATTCTGACAGGCCTCCTGGCCAAAAGAGTTAGCAAAATGACATCTCACGCAATCCCTGAACAACAATTTGGTTTCACCAAACAGAAATCCACAATCCAAGCAGTAAGTTGCTTGCAGAAAGACATAGAAACAGCGTTGGAACTACCAAGAGGGAAACTTCATGCAATATTTATAGACTTCACAGAAGCCTTTGACTTGTTATATAGAAAACTTATAATGGTTTTTGCTACGAGCTTTACGTCGCACCGACACAGATAGGTCTTATGGCGACGATGGGATAGGAAAGGCCTAGGAGTTGGAAGGAAGCGGCCGTGGCCTTAATTAAGGTACAGCCCCAGAACTTATAATGGAGAAATTAGAAAGAATAGTTGGAAAGAACCCAGTAACAAGATTGATACAAAATATTCTGTCAAACAATCAAATAGTAAAAGACAATAGAGTATCCACAACAGACCCTATGAATCAAACAAATGGAGTTCTACAAGGCGATCCCTCGAGTCCTCTACTTTTCATAATAGCCACCGCAGAAGTACCTAGAGAAATAGACACAGAAAATGTGAAATCTACGCTTACGCAGACGACATGGTCATAGTATCACAAAACTTGGAAAACATTTGAACAGCCTTCAGCAAACTTACAACAAGGGCAGAAAAGAATGAGCTTACTAAAAATAGTAGCAAAACGGTAAAAATGACATTCAGAAGAGGAGGCAGACTATCAGCAAATGACGTCATCATGTATATGAATATTCCGATGAAGAGCATACTGCATTTCAAATACTTAGGAATCAGACTTCAGACGAGTGGAGATGTCTATGACCTTCACATAAAAGAACGAACCATCGCAGCAAAGACAGCAATTAATAGCATAAAGAACCTAAGACAACTATTCTTGCCCACAGCTAACACACTGTTTCGCTTAAAAATTGCTCCCATCATAACATATGGACTGGAAACCATCTGGACACACCTAAAGAAAAAAAATTTCGAAGACATAGAAAAGGTCAAAGCCAACTTCTTCAAAAGAGCAATTTTTCATCGAAGACCTCCGCCTCGACCTGCTTCTACCAGCTACCAAAGCCTACTTGGATGTATTGCAGGAACTCAATAAGAAGAGACAAGAGATATGGCCAGCGTTTTATTCAACAGATGCGATGATATATAGGGAATGGACGCAAGCCAGATATGATCTACGTCATGTATTGACAAGATATACCGTACACGGTTTCCATCATCGGATATGCCTAACAGATATTATATTCCATGACCCGGACGATAACTGCAAGTGTAAATTATGCGGAGCCTACTGTGACCAATATCATCTGACATTGTGCAACAAAAGACAAAACTCCTTGACAAGTTTCTGTAAGAACTAAATGCACATTGTGCGAAATTTATCATATTATTAAAAAACTTGTTAAGTTCCTGAAAGGGCCTACTTCACTCATTATTTGAACCCAACTTTCAACCAGATGATGTCAGTCTTGTTTTAGACAACTGACATAAACTCATAATGCTAATAATGCAATGATTGCCTATTAATTCAAAAGAATAGCGTGCGCACTTACACAATCAACAATATGATACATCATTTTCGTCATCGCGCTGGGAGTTTCTACACGCTCAAATAGCAGAAGAGGCATGCCTCAACGGGCCCTAGACCTTGAGGCGAGAGGAGTGCGGGCAGTAACCTAACGTTCCTCCATCACCCCGCTCCCAAGTCCCAAAGCTGGAGGAACGCAAACAAAACAAAACAAAAGTCCTGGGTGAGTCAATTTGCGTCTTGCCTCCCTGTCAGAACAAGTAGTCCGCTGTTACCATCTAGGGGGTGATCAGCAAAGCACATAGTCTGCTGTCACCATGTAGCACATAGAGATTATTGCAGTTTAGCACAACAACAACAGCAGATACATTTTTTATGATATTTATATAATTTAATCCTATTTCTTAGGGTACGCATTGCCTCAAATGACTCCAAGTAGTTTCGCCACTGAGCAATGGTAGTGTTCTTGTACAGTCCTTCTAAAGTGTTTTCTTTATTCTTTCCAGGACCTTCATAATTGGTCACTGGATGTTTAGTAAGAAACACAGTAAAATCTTCAACAGTTTTCTCAGTCTCAAGATACCTACAGAACTGAGGTACCCAATAGGATAGGATGTCATTGTAAGTTGGCTTTTTATTTACAGCGGCAAGATTATCAGTCGCAAGACTATTATCATTAGTTTCATCAAACTATTTTAGACAGGACTGCAAAGATAGGTCTTGATAGTTGCTTTAATAAATTTACACGGTGTTCCTTTGGGTGAGGTCTGCTTATATGCATTAAGTTTAGAGATCTGAATAATTTACTGCAGTGGAGACAGGGACACCAACCATCATAAGTTTCTGACTATGATAGACTCATTAACCTCCTGATTACAAATAACAAAACTAAATAATGTTATTTGCTTTATGCCCCACTAACTACTTTTACGGTTTTTGGAGACACAGATGTGCCGGAAATTAGTCCTGCAGGAGTTTTTTATGTGCCAGTAAATCTATACCAACATGAGACTGACATATCTGAGAACCTTCAAATACCACCAGACCTGTTTTTTTTTTTTTTTTTTTTTTTTGCTAGTTGCTTTACGTCGCACCGACACAGATAAGTCTTATGGCGACGATGGGACAGGAGGGAAGGGCTAGGAGTGGGAAGGAAGCGGCCGTTGCCTTAATTAAGGTACAGCCCCAGCACTTGCCTGGTGTGAAAATGGGAAACCACGGAACCACCAGACTGAGACAGAATCGAACCTACCTAGTTGGGTCAGAAGGCCAGCGCCTCGACCATCTGAGCCACTCAGCCTGGCAAGATAAAATTTAAAGGAAACAAAGAATAGAGAAATGCTGGAGAGTATGATGGCACATTTAGAAAAGCATTATTACTAACTGAATTAAAGTAGTAGTAGTATAGAATAAAAATATTCATTATTAAGCAGAGAAAATATAAGCTCATAATAGGTTATTGTTTACAAATTTCTGCATCCATAGCATAACGATTAGCACTATTAGCTGCCGTCCTCAGGGACCCGGGTTTGATTCACAGTACTGCCAGAAATTTAAGAATAATGGCAGGAGGGCTGGTATGTGGTTAAAATGGCACATGCAGCTCACCTCTATTGGGGGTGTGCCTGAAGAACTGCACCACCTCAGGATGAGGACATGAATTTACTTACTTACTTTCAAAATTTGAACTATGAGATCAATTAAATAATAATCACTAAAAATAACCCATAAAAATATACTGAATAATAATATGAGATGAAAAACATCACTACAATGCAAATCTCTGTACAAAGATCAATAAATTACAAAAAATTAGACTGAACCAATCACTAAATACCTCAAAACCCTGTAACAGCTGAATCTAATCAAATCAAGATGTGAAATGTTAATAGTCGAGCACATAGACATAGATGACTCTCACAGCAGAACATCGACAACCTCACTGGAGGCTACTAGTTTGATTGAGTACAGCTATGTGCTAATAATAAAATACGTTTATCATTACTCCTTGGGTACTGATGCATAAAATATAGTTACAAAATCAATGCATCATAATATCTATGAACAAGATTGACATCATTAATGTCAATTCACCAACATTACATTTAACACAAAAAGCACAATGAAAACCAGCACAGACATGATGGATAACACTACCTGATATATTAAACACTCTCTCAAAACAACCATTTAACTTAAAAGGACACCTATTTCATACAGTTATCTCAAATATATCACAAGCACAAAACTAGAGGAACTTCCTGTCAACCTTCTTTCAATGGATAATATTGAACTAAGCACATGGATGCACACAAACAATTATGAGTGCACACAAAATAGGAAGAATTTTCACAAATTGAGCCAAAGTTACAAGTAATGAAAACTACTTATCGCTACCGATTGTTATCCATCGTATTATTTTTTTAATTTTTAAATATTCTTGTTATTTGAATTTATTTATCATGTTACGTTCAATAAATCCGAAGTCTGTTGAATTGATAGTTCCACAGTACTGGCAAGACACCATTTCAAATCTCCACATGAATACAAACATGCAATTTCTTTCATCTGGAGTGATGAACTTGGGACAACCATACCAATTCCATGATGTTATTATTATTATTATTATTATTATTATTATTATCTATAAAAGTAAAATGATATAATACTGATAATTTGAAATGCATGTAAGTATTGACACGGAAAAGTATGCATTCAGTCTTCTTCTTCTTCTTCTTCTTCTTCTTGTCGTTTGGGCCTACTGAGGACCACGGGGCTCGTTTCGACTCCTTGTATGGAAATTCTGTTTTTTCTTTGGCTGTGTGCTTGTTTCCTTTCCTCGGTCCACTTCGGTCGGGTGGTGCCTGTACTCTGTCTGCTGGTGAGAGACTCTGGAAAGACACCTTGAAAGGTTAACTGCCAGAATAATACACGATCCTGTATGGTTTGTTCTGAAATCCCCGGCTGTTCTAAGTCGATGCATTCAGTTAAGTTTAAATTCTGAACATTGGCCCCTAAATGTAACGAAATGGCCACCTTGCTCTAAATAATGTTAAGGTGACACTGCGGAGATAAAAATATACTTTTACCAAATGCATGGATTTTCATGAAACTTTGTGGGAATATCACCTATATAAAAGTAGAGATATCACTAACATTTCATTCATGTACAATTAAAAGCTTTTCCAACAAAATTTTTTTTAAAAAATTCTTAATTCCATTTTTTCATTAAATTTAATTAACATGTTAATGAATATTTGTAATTGGGTAGATAATACTTCTTTTAAAAGCACTACATATTGAATTTTCTGTACATAATTTATATAAGGAGATATATCGTACTAAAATTTGTGTAATTTTTATGCTCTTAACATTTTAGACTTAAAAATCTCTACTACTTGAAAAAATTCTGCAATCAAAAATTCCATATGTAGGTTTCTTAATATAGCTGTGATACATATACCATACAAATTTTGTAACAATTGGCTGCATATTATGGGAGAAAAATGGGATTTAAATGTAAAAATTACAATTGGCAGGAAAATTAAAGCAAAGTTCTAAGGACATTTTCTTCCCGATCCATTACCTAAAAGTCACCAGAACTGTATGTTTTTCCTTACTTTTCTTTCTTAGCAGCTTCTGCATGACTGTTGGCAACTCTGGAAGCTTGTCTCTTCTTCTCCTTCTCCAAATAACTGCAGACACTTTGTTTCACTCTACGGCGATCCCTCTGTTTACTCAGGAGCCCCCCTCCCCTTTCACTTTGCACATTGGGCTCCTATCTGAAGTTTTGGCAACTTCAGTACTATATTATCCTTGGTTGCTTCCGATAACATTTCATGACCTTTTGTCCCTTGTTTCTTCAATGGAGATTCCTGTTCGCCAATAGCTGATCCCCATCTCTTTCCTATCAAATGTCTAGCATTTTGTCGCTTAGATAAGGCTGATTTATGTTTACCCATATTGTTTACTCCCTTGCATACAAGCTATCAATTATTACAGCACACTATCTTTCAATAAGATTAGTATCTTGATACACAACTACAAGAAGTTCCTTGCGCGCATACTTCACAAAAGTAAACAGACTGGCTACCACCACAGAACTTGCAACAAAGATGAAATATACAAGAATAACAAAACTTGTAGTTGTCGGCACTATTGTAGTGCCATCACAAATACCAATACAAGCATACAATGTTGCTCAATGACAGTCAAGTAATAAAATATTAGTCCGTAACAGGCTTTATAAATTCATTCAGAAATATGGTACCTAGATCTTACAGCTTGATTTTGTATAAATATATCAGAGTGGGAGGCTTTTGGCTATTGGCCCATCCCCTGGATGTGTAATTACAAAGAACAGGCACATTTGATCGAATGGAAACATGACAATGACATCATTACCTAACAAAGCAGTTCAGCAGATGCTACAACACCCCTTTCTGCTGTGTGCAAACTGGCAAACAAAGCATTATTACAGTGATAAATTGTTTGAATTCAGCAGAATAACTTTGTGACACGAAGGAAGAAACCCAATCCTTTCTATTTCAGTCATAAAACAAATTTCACCAAAATGATCAAAATATTGATTTTTATCTCCGGAGTGTCGCCTTGCCTTAAGTTTAGGTAAGCTACATGAAAGTGGAAGAGTTAATTTTGATAATCTAAAGAAAGATATCAAACAATGGATGACTTGTGGACTTTGAGGGTGGTAGTAGCAGTGATACCTCCCTCATCTTAGCAGCAAGACCATTTTGTTTTTGTTCTTTTGATTTATGTTGCAACGACACAGGCCTAATGGTGATGATAGGATAGAAAAGGGCTAGGATTGGGAAGAAAGCGGCTATGGACTTAACTCCAATACTATCATTCGCACTTTTATTATTTCTTCTCATAGTAGTGCCACAAATAATGATTAAAAGTAATTTTTAGCAGTTTGAAATCAGAAGTCATATGACAGTTCAAAACATCGTGAACATGTCCAAATGACTGTGTGGTACAGTTGGCTTTTCCCACCACAACCACTTGTTATTTGAGGGAGCTTAAGTGAAGAGCCACGAGATAATTATCTCGTCCGCATCTGCATTAGGTGTTTAGTATGAAGTTAAAATAACATAGCACAATATGAGATAGAACTCGGGGGATTTGTTCTGACAACATTCTGTGAATATAATGATCACAGCAACAGGTTCAATTTAACTTTTTTTTACAAGTTACTTTATTTGCACTGACACAGATAGGTCTCA
Organism: Anabrus simplex; assembly: GCF_040414725.1. Lineage (NCBI taxonomy): Eukaryota > Metazoa > Arthropoda > Insecta > Orthoptera > Tettigoniidae > Anabrus > Anabrus simplex. The sequence goes on from NC_090269.1 coordinate 131,913,265, forward strand.
CGGCGATGATGGGATAGGAAAGAGATAGGAGTGGAAAGGAAGCGGCTGTGGCCTTGATTCAGGTACAGCCCTAGCATTTGCCTGGTTTGAAAATGGGAAACCACAGAAAACCATCTTCAGGACTGCTGACAGCAGGGCTCAAACCCGCTATCTTCTGAAAGCAAGCTCACAGCTGCACTCCCCTAACCGCATGGCTAACTTGCTCGGTTTAAGTAACTTTGCCAGCAAAGAAAAATACAATCACAGAGATCAGTGGTCATTGCAATTCCCTGGAAAGTAAAAGGACCTTGGTTTGATCCCACGTTGTGCCATGTGATTTTAGCTTTGTATGAAACTTTCATGTAGCATGAACTCAAGAAGTATAATGCACACCAGCTGAAAGTCTAATTTGTAATTATCAATTGTTAAAATACACACACCAAAAATCAAACAACATGAAATCAGAGCTTGCATTTCAGAGTTTAGAGGACATTTTAGAAATAATAGAATAAAGGAAAGACAGTTGCAGGGATAGGTGACAGTTTGCAACAACTAAACAACACAACACAAGGAAGTTTGTTCTGGAAATGAAGTAAGTGTATCAAATAAAATAATCTCATTTTTATCAAGAACTTTTGGTAGGATCTTTAATTGGTTCGATAATGCATACAGAAGTAGGAATTTCCATTCCTTTTACAAATAGTGATATGGCGCTTTTTTCTTTTGACTGTGAATCCTTAGGTTTTGATTCTTCTTTACACTTGTGTATCTTAAGAAAACGTTTTGAAAGGAACATGCGACTACATTTGTCACAACGAAATATCTCCCTCATCTCACTATGTGTAATAAGATGTTTCCTGAGGTCAGATCTGCGCATGAATCTCCTATTACAGATGTCGCATAGAAAGTTGCGCTCACGAGTATGCACCACTCGATGGTCTGAAAGGTGGCTCGATTGGTAAAACCTTTTGTGACACACCTCACAAGCATATGGACGCTCTCCCAGGTGTTTAAACCGGTGGCGTTCAAGACGTAGCTTTTCTGTGAAATGTTTACCACAAATATCACACGCAAGTCGCGTTTCTGCACCCTTCTGATTGTGCTGGCTTTGATGTTGTATATAACTGCTACGGTATGAAAATGTCTTACCACAAACAGTACAAACAAATGGTCGAATGCCTGTGTGTGTTCGTTCATGCTCTGTCAGATGAGCCTTTTGTGTAAAGCTCTTATCACAATGTTTACAAACATGAGGTCTACTACCAGTATGTACCAGTTTATGTCTAACTAAATTCTGAATCGAGGATAATCTTTTACCACATTCATCACACGTCAATTTCTTCTTGTAAGGAAACTTGCCATTTTCATCTGGTGTTACTGCATGATGAGATTTTCTGTGCTGTACAAGATCTTCCAATTCCTGGAAAGTAAGGGGGCATTCTTCACACTTATGATTAGCCACCTTTTTACTGGGGTCCTGACAGTTTTTAAGCTCATGCAGACGAAGAGAGCCCACACCAGGGAAAAGTTTACCGCACCTATAAAGAAGAAATAATAATTTTAAAAATCCATGAGTATGTGGGAAGATGGGGAACAACAGGAGCTGACTCTTCCAGTCCATAACAAAATATGGAATTACATCACAGTCTACCTTAGTTACAGAATGAGGCTTCTTTTAAATTACATACACAACTGCCTGCAAGTAACAGTATGAATGAAAATGGGGAAGAAAAAGCTGAATGTCAATTATAGGTATATAAACTATAGCTTCCAGTCAATGGACAATCACTCAATGGGCCACGTAATGAGAAAAGGTAAGCATAAATAATGTAGGCGGAAGGAACAGACAAGTCGGTGGAAAGAAGACCAAATTGCTAATAAGTCATGTAACATCGGAGTTGCTTTATCATTTCCTAACATTATTACATGACAATAAACATGTTTATTGCTCTTATTAAAAATTGACCTTTATCAACAATAAAACATTAAATCAAAATTCATCACTACGAAAGAAATTAGAGTTCAACTAACGATCATGCAGCATGTTTATTCTTGCTCAAATCTTATCTTGTTTGAGCTGTATATGAGTAAATTGTTTATTTGATCACTACAATGGTGATATGATAGTGCCTGTGTGTTGGATGTTCTGTTCCCCGTTAGAATATTTCCTAACAAGGGCACATTGATTTTGTGTATTGCAAGGCATACATTATACAAGGCATGTTTTTTAAGTAAGGGCCGTTTGAAAATAACTACAAAATGAAAGACGATTTTCAAACAATACATTTATTTGCAGATTCTACATACGTTACTCTTTTTTTTTTCAACACAGCCGCCAAGTTAGTTTAAATCTTATCATAGCTTACAAGTAAGTTTTGAATACTCTCTTCATAGACACTTGCTGCCTGCTCCGATAACCAAGAGTTCTTGACCTTGTGCTGGGACAGAGTCTGTTTGACCTTCACCTTTACAGGTGAGTGTGTCTCCATTCCATGCTCTGTTGCTTCGATCCGGGCGTGATATGCGAAACCGATGTTTTGTCTCCTGTTACGATCTGACTCAACATGTCGTCACCTTCTTTGGCATAACGAGTCAAAAACATCATCAAACACTCGAACCTTTTGTTTTTGTACAGATTTGAGTGTTTGACGATGTTTTTGTACAGATTTGAGTATTCAATGACATTTTTGACTCGTTATGTGACAGAAGGTGATGACATGTTGAGTCAGATCGTAACAGGAGACAAAACAGGTTTCGCATATCACGCCCGATCAAAGCAACAGAGCATGGAATGGAGACACACACATTCACCTGTAAAGGTGAAGGTCAAACAGACTCTGTCCCAGGACAAGATCAAGAACTCTTCATTACCGGAGCAGGCAGCAAGTGTCTATGAAGAGGGTATTCTAAACTTAGTTGTAAGGTTTGATAAGTGTTTAAACAAACTTGGCAGCTATGTTGAAAAACACAGTAAAGTATGTAGAATCTGCAAATAAATGCATTTGAAAATCATCTTTCACTGTGTAGTTATTTTTAAATGGCCCTTACTTGAAAAACATACCACATACTATGGTTACAATCAATTAATATTATCCTAAAGACACATAAACCTAAGTTGCACAAACTAATTTCGTTCAGTTTTAACTGTGGTATGATATCCTGTATACAACTACTGTATATTATTAAGTTTAAACGAAGTGGGAAAACTATGGCAACAGTGCCCTCTGTGATGACAACTAATCATTTCCAGTTTCCTTCTCTCATATATGATACAGAGAATATTAAACTGAATTTCTATGCCATGGAAACGGTTTACAGCATTCACTGCCTCACTTCGTGATGCTGCTGGAAACTGCCCACATGGTTCAAGACTCAACTACCCAAATGGTGAGCACGAGTACAATGTCAGCATAAACTAGTCGACATCAGGCGAGTATATGCACATAGGACGAGTATGGAGACGTAAGTTGAGTCTGTGCACGTAGGGGTTTGAACAGTTTCAGAGAGATGAGTATCACCTCACCTGGCAAGTTTCTGGCAGGTACAAGGAGCAGGTTTATCTCTAATGCTCACTGGGACAATTTCACAAAATTCTAAGTGTTTTTGGAACTACGTATAATAGGAAAGAAAAAGTTTTAGCATGTGATTTCATGGGAAAGAAAACTAGGAAAGTACCATAGTACTTAGCCTTAGTACTGGATGGCCTGTCAAAAACACTGTTGCAAGTGTAAGAAAACAAAAAACAAAAAAACAAAAAAATGAAGTAGTTATGTAACCTACACTACTGCAAGATGAGGGAGAAAATTAGACTAATGGATGGAAAGAGCTTACGGTATAACTAAGAATACTTACAACAAAAAGTGCTTATCAACAAAGCTTAAAATAAAGCACTACAACACAGTAGCGAAACCAGAATGCCTGTATGCCAGTAAATGTCTAGCACTGAACTACACGCTTGATAAATTAGAAATATTAGAAAGAAGAATTATAAAGAGAATATTAGGTCCTGTAAGAATTGCAGAGTTTTGAAAATTAAGAAGTAACAATGAAATTTACCAGAATATAGAAAACATATCAGAAACAATAAGAAAAAGGAGATTGCTATTTCTTGGATACATTTATAGAATGGATGACAATAGACTAACTAAACGAATCTTCGAGTACCTTTGGGAAAAGAAAACAACCACCACCTGGATTCAAGAAGTCAAGAAAGACCTGGAAAGGAACAACATATGAGAAGAAGAATTATTGGAAAGAAATATCTTTAGGAAGAAAGTCTTACAAATGGAAGGATTCCAAGGGAGGAAGGAAAAAAAAACAGGCACAAAGTAGACTGAAGACAGGAAAAAGAAGCACGGTGAATGAAAGAATACTGGAAGAAAAGGAAAGAACAACTAAGGAGGAAGAATTGAAATTGTAATGTGGTCCTTAGAAGGCTGGAATGCAAGAAGAAGAAGAAGAAGAAGAAGAAGAAGAAGACTAATGGAAATACTGTGTCATCAGTCCATAGACTGGTTTGATGCAGCGCTCCACATCACCCTATCCTGTGCTAACCTTTTGATTTCCATGCAACTGCTGCATTCTACATCTGCTCAAATCTGCTTGTCATATTCATACCTTGGTCTACCCCTACCGTTCTTAACACCTACACTTCCCTCAAAAACCAACTGCACAAGTCCTGGGTATCTTTCTATCATTCTATTTCTTCTTCTTCTGGTAAAATTTAGAAAAATCAGTCTCCTCCTACCAACTCGATTCAGTATCTCTTCATTCATGATTCGATCTATCCATCTCACTTTCAGCATTCTTCTGTAACACCACATTTCAAAAGCTTCTATCCTCTTTCTTTCTGAGCTAGTTATTGTCCATGTATCACTTCCATACAATGCCACGCTCCATACGAAGGTCTTCAAAAACATTTTTCTAATCCCTATATCAATGTTCAAAGTACACAAACTTCTTTTCTTAAAAAAGGCCTTCTTTGCTTGTGCTAGTCTGCATTTTATGTCTTCCTTACTTTTGCCATTGTTAGTAATTTTACTACCAAGTAACAATATTCATCTACTTCTTCAAGATTTCATTTCCTAATCTAATATTACCTGCATCACCTGAATTGGTTCAACTGCACCCCATTACTTTTGTTTAGGACTTATTTATTTTCATCTTGTACTCCTTACCCAAGACTCTGTCCGTACCATTCAGCAATTTCTCCAGATCTTCAACAGTCTCAGATAAAGTAACAATATCATCAGCAAATCTCAGGGTTTTGATTTCCTCTCCTTGGATTGTGATTCCCTTCCCAAATCCATCTTTTACCACCTGTTATATATAAACACTGACAAGGAGGGGGGACAAACTGCAACCTTGCCTCACTCCTTTCTGGATTGCTGCTTCTTTTTCAAAGCCCTTGATTCTTATCACTGCGCTATGTTTATACAGATTGTAGATACTTCTTCGTTCTCGGTACCTGATCCCGATCACCTTCAGAATCTCAAATAGTTTGATCCAATCAACAAACGCCATGTATGTGGGCTTGTCCTCCTTAATTCGATCCTCTAAGACCAGACATTTGCTTCACGTGTTCCTACATTTCTTCCGAAGCCAAACTGATCTTCTCCCAACTCAGTTTCAACTTGTCTTCCCATTCTTCTGTAAATAATATGTGTTAAAATTTTGCAGGAGTGAGATATTAACTCAATCTGCTACAGTGACGGGTACAACTGTCAAGAGTTCTGAATTCATTAACATGCAATGACGGGAACAACCGTCACCGTATTCTCAAGTTGGAAATACGCCTATCTGACCATCGATTTCTTTCGACTGTGATGTTGCACTTTAGAATTATGTTCTTAGGTAGTGTTAGCGTATTTTCATGCCAATTTCTGAAGGCCATTTCGTCAATGTACATTTTTCTTCTAAAGTTGATCATCTTGTTCGTGAAATAAATGGTACTGACCAAGATGTTATGTAAACATCGTGAGGAGGAAGAGGAAAGATTCTGCAATTTCTTCTTGATAGTGATGATGAAGATATCTCAGAATTACCTGATAGTAGTTTTAGTAGTGGTAGTGCATATGAGAATTGTAATTCCGCTCAAGAAAACAACAGTGAGGATGAATATAACTCCGTTCATAACCTCACCACATCGAACAATTGGAACTGGAATTTGGCCAGTAATGTTCCAAAAGGCAATGCAGGTATGTAAAAGGGTACAAGAAATTGTACTTCTACTTGCTGGATGTGACATTGTAGAATTATAGCTACATACATGTCATGCATTTCATCATATCTCATCATTCCAAGTAAACGTTGCAGAGCAAATTCTGGAAAATGTCATCCTTTCTGATTATGCCACTAGAGGATGTTTATCTTATGGCAGTACACCAAAGAGACTGCAGGGAAGGCACTGGGGTCATTTTCCTGAGAGGTTAGCTCCTACAGCAAATTAATCAACCCCATCAAGGAGATGTAAAGTCTGTTCTGGGCGTGGAATCTGGAAGGAATCCTGCTTCGAGTGCAACAAACGCAAAATTGCCCTCCATATCGATGGATGTTTCAAAGTGTACCATACCTTAAAAGACTTCAGTTAACTGTAGGAAGATAAACTGTCACCCAAAATATTGTTAGTTTGATGCAGTATGCTTTCGTAACCATTTTAGCATCCATAACTTAAAATGTACAAAAATAATCGCATTCCAAGGTACATTTTTCAAGGAAAATAATTGCACGGCAATGGGTTAAACTAAGGGTACGATAGTTTTCACATTTGTCAGCACCGGCTTTCTTGGGAATAAGTATAACCACATTCTGCCAAAAATTGCATGGCACTTCTCCTGTCTCATACATCTTATACACTAAATGGAATAACCTTGCCATGGTGGTTTCTCCTAAGGCAGTCAGTAATTCAGAGGGAATGCCATCAATTCTACATGTCTTGTTCCTATTTAGGACTCTCAAAGCTCTGTCAAATTCTGACCTCAAAATTCGGTCTCCCATTTCATCAGCATCAACAGCCTCTTGTTGTTCCAGAACCAAATCATCTACGTCTTTACCTTGATACAACTATTGGATATGTTCCTGCCACCTTTCCTAGGACCATACTACCTTCAACATCCTTGCACTTCTCCTTCAGCCATTCTTCTTTAGCTGTCCTGCACTTCCTATCCACTTCATTCTTTAATCACCTGTATTCCTTTCTGCCCTCTTCAGTTTTTGCATTCTTGTATTTTCATCGTTCATCAATCAGGTCTAGTATCTCCTGAGCCATCCATTGACTTTTAGTTGATCTTTCCTTTGTGTTTCCTTCAGCCTTTTCATTTAGTCCTTGTGCAACATGTTCCTTGAAACAATCCCTCACATTCTTTTCTTTTAATTTGTTTAGATCCCATCTCCCTGCATTCCTTCCTTTTTCCAATTTCTTCAATTTCAGATGACATTTCATGACCAACAAGTTGTGGTCAGAGTCCACGTCTGCTCCTGGGAAACTTTTGCAATCCAACACCCGATTTCTGAATCTCTGCCTAATCATAACAAAGTCTATATGATACCTTCCAGTGTCTCCATGTCTCGTCCATGTATACCGCCGTCGTTCGTGGTGTTAGCAAGGACTAAATTATGATCGGTGGAGAATTCAACCAGCCGACTTCCTCTTTCACTCCTTTGTCCCAGTCCAAATTCTCCTACTGTATTACCTTCACTTCCTTGGACTACCACTGCATTCCAGTCTCCCAACACAATTAGATTCTCGTCACCTTTTACATATTGTATTAAATCTTCTATCTCTTCATATATTCTTTCGATTTCTTCATCATTTGCTGAACTAGTAGCATATTTGGCAATTTTCAAAAAGAGAAATCCAGAAGATCCTAAAGCAGATTTTTTTTTTAAAGAACACGCGCATGCGTTACAAAGTCTTGAGACATAGTGAAAAAAGGACGGCAAGGTGGGAGATTACAAACAATACGAATACAAGTCAAATATATGTTATGATTAGCCCTGAAATTAAATATTTACACAATGTTACATCTTGATGAGTGCTCACGTGTTTTCACGTAACATTGGGAACACTTTTCCGTGATCGTATAAAACAAGGAAATTAAGCAGAAAATGCTTCCCTAAAAGACTGATAATACCGTTTCTTAGTTGAACTCATTACGAATACCACTAAAAAAATACTAAATCGCTTACAAATTTGTCACAAAATTCCACAAGTTTCAGAACTACCGCCAATGTTACTCACACCCACACACAAAGCCTTTCAGCTGCTACTGTAACGGACTCTTCACCTCACCGGCAACTACTGTTATCAACCTCGCCACGCACATAACCTTTTTCTACAATTCATATGGACTTACCTTCATCTGGATACACCGCATTTTCTCTTCAACTGGAACCTGCATACTTATATGGATTTGCACACATCATACCTTGCACGAACTCTGCTCTATCCACCTTTCCGACCGACGATAAACTAACCTCCCTTTCGCTGCCTGACGTCATGTGACATCGTCCGCTTTGTCACGCATGCTCCACTAACTTCTGGAATATTCCAGACATATGTCTCATTATTCCACACTATAAATACCCGGCCTTCCTCTGAATGTGTTGAGATGGACTTTGGCCTGTGTGGAGGGAGGAACCTTTAACATCATCTCCGTCTTTAGCGACATGTGCCCTGGACTCTCCATTTTTGGGCAGAACTACTTGGTTCAAGATGAGGTATGACAAACTAAAAATGTCCTTATTGTAAATAATGCTGTGTTGCATTTGGAGCTATTTTATTTGCAAATTTTGACTGGGAGCAGTGCATTTCCAGGCCGAGATTTTACTTGCATTTTCAATTTCAAAGCCTCTATTGACTATCCAGTGACTGTTTGCTTTCAAAATGTGCGTGTGGTATATCCGCAACTCTGCGACTCCTATACACACTTGTGGATAATGCTTCACCATGTATGTTTTGGTACATTTGGAGACTGTTTCATTATTGTATACAGTGACTTAAGCCAGTAGGACAATCTTTATTTGTGCCTATTTCGGGTGTTAATTGAAGTGGTGGCAACTTTCACATGACATTAGACTTTGCTTAGTAGACTTCATGTTGGTATACTTCAATCTGGTAACTGCGAACATTCTTTCTTATTCTCGTTGTTCAACATTTTTCTTTAAACTGTATTCATCCCCTTTTTGTCCATCCCTTTCCTCTCCTGGCCCCTTCTCTTATTTGCTTTCATTTTCTTGAATATTTTACTCTTGATGTAACTATTTGTATTATTTCTGGTTGGGAAAATTCCGTATTTGTACTGACTTCTATTCTTCTAATATTGTAAGAGTTTGATTTGATTTTTCTAATATATATATATTTCCAAATTTTTATCTTGGTTTCTCATCTAATTTTTACCTGTCATGTCCCTTATTTCTCCTGCCGTTTTCTTTTAGTTTTTTTTGAATATTATCTAGCATCGTTTCCACTGCGCTATCTGTGTTTATTCTGGAATGTTTATTTGAAGAACCCTTTTTACCACGGCCTCAATTCTCAACTTGGCATTTTTTTCATCGCGTAAATTTATTCCCTACTGTTTGTAAGTACTCGGTGTCGCCGATACTTTGGATTTCCCTTGGCTGGATTTATGAATAAATATATTCATATATGCATATACCCCCATTGAAGGGGTTTTACACATGGTAGCAGAGTATAAAGTCGCAGTTTACTATCACTCTAAATCTTCACCCTGTTACTGCCTTAGTTCTTTTGTTTTTTTTTCTTCTGAGGTTTAGTGTTTTTCCTCGCTAGATTTTGCTTTTCTTTTTGTCATCTCTTTCAACATGGCTTATTTTTCTGATAATTTTTCTCCTTATACTTCAGACACTTCAGACATTTCGTTTGATCCCCATTTCAATTTTTCGGATCCAAATCCTTTTACTAATATGTCTTATAATCCTTTTCTCCCTTGTAATTCTGATCTTACTTCCACGTCTAGTACTCTTACTACTACTGTTTCTTCTAGTTCATCCTCTGAACCTTTACCAACCCCGCCTCAACCTAACACTCCTCTCTATCCTGATCTTTCTCTTTTTACTGCCGAATCCAAACTTCCACTTAATCAAGCACCTCCGCCTTCTCCCCATAAAACTCAACCAGCACAGCATTATTCTCCCGATTTGCGCACTCCACCACCATCCCCTTCTCAGCAATATTTTTATGAATCTCCATATCATCACACCCCTTCTTCACATCAACCACTTAATTTCCATATTTTGACTAAATGTCTCGATCAGGTACCCCTCATTCAGTCTACTGATCCTGATACCTTGACACAGTGGCTTTTTTTAGTTCGCAAATTTCTACAGACGGACTTGGCTCCATTTTCCCAATTGCTTTCGTTGCTTTATCCAAAAACCTCTGGTCATCTTAGTAATTTTTGGCTCCAGTATATGAAGTCTTCTCATGATTGGGCTCATTTTCGCTCGGTTTTACATACTTATTTTCTGCCTTATGAAATTAGACAACAGCTGAGTAACAAATATATCAGACGTCATCAACGTCCAGAGGAATCAGCTTACGATTATCTTGACTCCATTATTGGCTATTCTGATGTGTTAGCTATTGCTCAACATCCCCAGGAAATTATTTCTCTTATTCGATTTTATGCCTCTCCAGCTTTCCGCCAAATCATCAATCCCTTTACGCCACCCACTACTATTCCTCAGCTTTACCACATTGCTCAACTAGATATTCTAAATACCCGTAGCAATTTTTCTTATTATTCGTCTACCCCACCTCCCCAGTTTAACACATCAACAACTCGCATGCCTTCTACCACTCGTTTACCTTCTCAGAGTGATATTTCTCGCCTTCGCTGTTATCGGTGTCAGGCTATGGGGCACCTCGCACGAAATTGTACCAATTCTACCTTGGGAAACTTCAATTCCCGTCGTCAGTAGGCAGCTCACGACCTCTTGGGCAAAATCTGCCTTATGTTTCCTCAACTTTCTCGCCTGCTACTAAATCACAGTCGTATACTCTTGTACAGTTACATAACATTCCCTCCTTAGCCTTCTTAGACTCAGGTTCTGCAATTTCCCTCATCAGTTTCTCCTTTTTTCAGCAACTTTTACAAACGCATCCGCATCTTCAATTGCGCCCTTCTACCATCAGATGTCTTTCCATATCTCAGCACACTCTTGAAATCATGGGTCACCTAAAACTTAATGTTAAAATTTCCCAATTTTCTTGGCCGTTTGAATTTCAAGTGGTTAATAATTGTTCACTTCCTGTTATTCTGGGATATGATTTTTTTGCTCATACTGGCCTTATTTATAATACTGCTATGGCCTCTATCTCTTTCTTTTTCAATCCACATGTTCAAATCCCTTTGGTAGACCCCCTCGATTTCCCTATGAACCATGTATTCAGTCATCAGCATATTTATGCCACTGCTCCCCAACTAGATGCAATTGAGGCCTTGAAATCTGAATTTGCCGATGTTATCACAGATACTTTAGGCTCCGTTGTTAATTATCAGGCTCACATTGATTTACTTGATGAAACACCTGTTCGTTCGTCTCCTTACCATCTTAGCCCTCCTCGGATGGCCAAAATGGATGACATTATTGACAAAATGCTTCTGGATGGTACCATTGTCCCATCTTCTTCCAATTATGCCTCTCCGGCCTTTCTTGTCGACAAGCCTGATGGTTCTTCGCGCCTGGTAGTTGATTACCGTAAATTAAACTCCAAAATCCTCTATGACTCCTATCCTATTCCTAAAATGCAAAACGCTTTCCACTTTTTTTCTAAAGCTAAATATTTTTCTCTTTTAGATCTCAATTCTGCTTACTACCAAATCCCCTTGGACTCTCGGAGCAGTCGCCTTACTGCTTTCATCACCCCAAATGGCCTCTTTCAGTTCACAAAAGTTCCTTTTGGATTGAACTTGGGGTCACAAATCATGCAGAGATTAGTGGATTCCTTATTCTCAGATTTCAAGTACAAATTTCTCTATCCTTATATTGATGACCTTTTAATCTTTAGCCCAGATTTTGAGTCCCACATGTCGCATCTACACCAAGTTCTTTCCAGGCTACGTTCTATTGGTCTGACAGTTAACCCCTCTAAAATTTCTCTAGCTCAAACTTCTATAAAGTTCTTAGGTCACATTGTGTCATCTCAGGGAGTAGCTGTCGATCCCGAACGTACTTCTGCTATCTCTAATATTCCACCTCCCAAAAATCTCAAACAAACACGCACTTTTTTAGGCATGGTTTCTTTCTACCACCGGTTCATTCCTAACTTTTCTCACATTGCTGAGCCTCTCAATTATCTGAAACGTAAAAACGTCCCTTTCATTTGGACTCAATCTCAACAGGACGCCTTTCTTCAGCTTAAGTCTCTTTTGATGCATGCTCCCATTCTTCAATTTCCTGATTTCTCCCTACCTTTTGAAATACATACTGATGCTTCCAATCTTGCTGTGGCTGGTGTTCTAACTCAGGTTGTTAATGATGTTCCTCTACCTATCGCCTATTTCAGTCGACTTCTTTCTCCTACTGAGAGAAAATATTCTATCTTCGAGCGTGAAGCCTTGGCTTTATTAAATTCCATTGAACACTTTGCAGAGTATTTGGAACATAAAGAATTTCTTGTCAAGACAGATAATCAGGCTCTCTCATGGTTGTTACATAACGCACCTAAAATTGGTAGAACTGGCCGTTGGCTCATGCGATTGTCCAGATTTAAGTTTTCCCTTAAATTTATTTCTAGCACTGAGAATTCTGTAGCTGACGCTCTTAGTCGCTTATTTGACACTTCCACTCCTCAGTCAAGTACTACTGACGATTTACCCCTGAATCTTTCTATGATGCCTTCATCTTCCTCCATTCATGCGGTTCTTTCGTTAACAGACTTTCCTCTTTCCTTTCAATCCTGTCAGTCGCATCAGCTCACCGATCAGTTCTGCATCCAACTCAAACAATCCATCTCCGATCCCTCTTATCAGGGTCCCTTTACTATTTTTAAAGATCTCTTGGTTTACAAACCCACTAAGAAAGCTTCTCCTAAAGTGGTGCTTCCTCAGGCTCTTCAACCCATGATTTTACAATATTATCATTCCTCCCCTGTGGGCGGGCATCTAGGCATCACTAAAACGTACAACCGTATTGCCTCTCTTTTCTTTTGGCCTCAAATGCGCAAATCTATTCGCACTTTTGTTCAAACTTGTGAATTGTGTCAAACATCTAAACCTTTAAACATAAAGTCTGCTGGTCTTCATTCTGCCCTGCCACCCACTCATCCTGCCCAAACCTTTTTCATTGATCTAGTTGGACCCATAGTTCGTTCTTCTCGTGGCAACTTGTACATTTTTACCTTGTTGGATGCCTTCTCAAAATTTCTAGTCCTTCGACCCTTACGGAAATTCTCTACTAAGATCATCATTAATTTACTCACTGAACAAATCTTTCCTATTACCGGTTTGCCTGCTAATATCGTTTCTGATAATGCTTCTATTTTTACTTCAAGTGTTTTTTTTAATATGTGCTTTCAGCTGGGTATCAAGCGTATCTTGACTTCTCCCTACCACCCTCAGTCCAACACCGTGGAAAGGTATCACCGTAATCTCAAAGTTGCTTTATCTATATTTCATAGTTCTTTCCAGAAAGACTGGGATTCTCATCTTTCTTCTTTGGCGTTAGCCTTTAATTCTAGTATCAATAGTTCTACTGCTCAGACTCCGGCTAAGCTTTTTCTTGGTCGTGATCTTCAAACTCCTCTTTCTCTAACCTGGGATCTGCACAACCTCCTTGAATCTTCTGATCAGCCATCCTCTTCATCACTCTGGAAAGACGCCTTTGATCAATTGTTAAAAGCTCAACAGGTCCACAAAAAAGCTTATAATGCTCGTCATAAGCCATCCACTTTTAAAATTGGTGATTTAGTCCTCGTTGCTAATCATCCACACAGCTCGGCAATTAATGCCACTTCTGCCAAACTTGCTCCTCGATGGCTTGGACCATACCGTATTTTGTCTTTCCCTACTCCTGTCACTGTATATTTGCAATCCACTTCTGATTTGTTTGATACTAAAAAACTTCATCTAAATCAGCTCAAGCGCTTTCATTCCTGAAAACTTTCATATCTTGATTTTCTTTTCTTTTGCCCTGTGTTTTTCTTTTCTTGTTATTACCTCCTCTTCTTTCTGCTTTTTTTTTTCTCTCTATTCTCCATCTGGTCTGGTAATGTCTATTGCTCCCAGTGTTATTTATTTTTTTTGTTCCTTTCTTTTTCTTTGTTTGTTTGCCTCATCCCCCCATTCTTTTCTTTCCCTTTATGGAATTTCCTTTTTTTTCTCCCTCCACACAGGTTTCTCCAGTCTCCCTCCCAGCCAATTGGCACAGGTTGTAATGGGAGTGTACATAAAACTTCCCAACCATTTTATTTTTCTCTTTTGTAATTGTTCTTAAATTTTTTAAATTTTCTTGTCATTTGTAATATTTATATTTATATTTCTATGTTAATTCATCACTACCCTTTTCTCCTTACCCTTTCCCTTTGCTAACGCGTTAGCCCTTTTCTTGTTTCCTTTCCTCCTCTACCTTTTTCTATTTTCTATTTCTCTATTTAGCCATGTTTATTGTGTTTGGACATTTTTCTGCCGCCTCTTGTTTTGTTTTGCAGTATTTTTTCTCTTTGATATACCGTTGCGGCTGCTATCGACCCCCGCTCCAGCTCATGGAAGGGCCCTCCATTGCTGTTCCTGGGGCCGCCTCGCCGTCGCCATTCAACTGTATCTTCCGCTTCTCGTCTTCCACCAGCCGTCTTCATTTATCTCCAGCTGCTTCAACAACTACAAAAAAAAAAAAAAAAAATCCTTTGGATTTTTTTCTGGTGCCCGGCGGATGATGTAACGGACTCTTCACCTCACCGGCAACTACTGTTATCAACCTCGCCACGCACATAACCTTTTTCTACAATTCATATGGACTTACCTTCATCTGGATACACCGCATTTTCTCTTCAACTGGAACCTGCATACTTATATGGATTTGCACACATCATACCTTGCACGAACTCTGCTCTATCCACCTTTCCGACCGACGATAAACTAACCTCCCTTTCGCTGCCTGACGTCATGTGACATCGTCCGCTTTGTCACGCATGCTCCACTAACTTCTGGAATATTCCAGACATATGTCTCATTATTCCACACTATAAATACCCGGCCTTCCTCTGAATGTGTTGAGATGGACTTTGGCCTGTGTGGAGGGAGGAACCTTTAACATCATCTCCGTCTTTAGCGACATGTGCCCTGGACTCTCCATTTTTGGGCAGAACTACTTGGTTCAAGATGAGGTATGACAAACTAAAAATGTCCTTATTGTAAATAATGCTGTGTTGCATTTGGAGCTATTTTATTTGCAAATTTTGACTGGGAGCAGTGCATTTCCAGGCCGAGATTTTACTTGCATTTTCAATTTCAAAGCCTCTATTGACTATCCAGTGACTGTTTGCTTTCAAAATGTGCGTGTGGTATATCCGCAACTCTGCGACTCCTATACACACTTGTGGTTAATGCTTCACCATGTATGTTTTGGTACATTTGGAGACTGTTTCATTATTGTATACAGTGACTTAAGCCAGTAGGACAATCTTTATTTGTGCCTATTTCGGGTGTTAATTGAAGTGGTGGCAACTTTCACATGACATTAGACTTTGCTTAGTAGACTTCATGTTGGTATACTTCAATCTGGTAACTGCGAACATTCTTTCTTATTCTCGTTGTTCAACATTTTTCTTTAAACTGTATTCATCCCCTTTTTGTCCATCCCTTTCCTCTCCTGGCCCCTTCTCTTATTTGCTTTCATTTTCTTGAATATTTTACTCTTGATGTAACTATTTGTATTATTTCTGGTTGGGAAAATTCCGTATTTGTACTGACTTCTATTCTTCTAATATTGTAAGAGTTTGATTTGATTTTTCTAATATATATATATTTCCAAATTTTTATCTTGGTTTCTCATCTAATTTTTACCTGTCATGTCCCTTATTTCTCCTGCCGTTTTCTTTTAGTTTTTTTTGAATATTATCTAGCATCGTTTCCACTGCGCTATCTGTGTTTATTCTGGAATGTTTATTTGAAGAACCCTTTTTACCACGGCCTCAATTCTCAACTTGGCATTTTTTTCATCGCGTAAATTTATTCCCTACTGTTTGTAAGTACTCGGTGTCGCCGATACTTTGGATTTCCCTTGGCTGGATTTATGAATAAATATATTCATATATGCATATACCCCCATTGAAGGGGTTTTACACTACGAAGCACGACACAGTTACTGAAGTTGTTATATATAAATTCACAGGCTGCTATTTTTCATGCCGGGCTGAATCGCTCAGACGGTTGAGGCGCTGGCCTGCTGACTCCGACTTGGCAGGTTCGATCCTGGCACAGCCCGGTGGTATTTGAAGGTGCTCAAATACGTCAGCCTCGTGTCGGTAGATTTACTGGCACGTAAAAAGAATTCCCGCGGGACTAAATTCTGGCACCTCGGCGTCTCCGAAAACCGTAAAAGTAGTTAGTGGGACATAAAGCAAATAACATTATTGTTATTATTATTATTGTTATTGTTATTATTATTATTATTATTATTATTATTATTATTATTATTATTATTATTATTATTATGCTACTTTTCACGGATTTCTTTTCTTCAAAATCACAGCCTGCTACTTGTTTTGGAACATCTCAGTGAATGAAGTAGCAGTTGAGGTTGAACAGGTGACAAAAGCACGGTGATAATCGATACATTTACTGGTCAAATTTCAAACACTGCATCTCGTATTACCAGCTACTATCGAAAGTCAAACAAATCCGATTTGACCGCAGAAAGCTAAAACAAGAGCGAATATTCAAAATCCGTACAATAACATTGTTCATCTGTACAATCGTAAAACACACTCAAAATCCGTATATTTTATGGAAAGAACGGAATACTTGGCAGGTATGTAGTAGGCATATGAACCTGCACTATTGTGGTGTGCAGTGGTTTGGTGTCTATTCTGACAACAATATTCCTTTCACTATGCTGGTCATAGTAGCTTACCCACTACCCTATTTTCTTATTCATTATTAAACCAACTCCTGCATTTTCCCTGTTTGATTTTGTGTTGATAATTCTGTAGTCGCCTGACCAAAAACCCTGCCCTTCCTGCCAATGTACTTCACTTATACCAACAACATCTAACTTTAGTCTATCCATTTCCCTTTTCAGATTCTCTAACCTACCACAACAATTCAAACTTCTAACATTCCATGCTCCAACTCGCAGAATGTCAGTATCCATCTTTCTGATGACTGCCCCCTCTCTTATAGTCCCCACCCGGAGATCCAAATGGGGGACTATATTTTACCTCCGGAATATTTTACCTGGGAGGAAGCCATCATCAGTGCATCATTCATTCAGAGAGAGCTGCATGTCCTCGGGAGTTAGTTACAGCTGTAGTTTCCCGTTATCAACACAACTAAGCCATGCTGAGTATTATTTCAAGGCCATATCAGTCAATCATCTAGACTGCCGCCCTTGCAACTTCCGAAAGGCTGCTACCCCTCCTTTCGATGAACCATCCATTAGTCTGGTCTCTCGACAGATACCCATCCGATATGGTTGCACCTGCGGCTCGGCTATCTGCTTCATTGGGACACGCAAGCCTCCCCACCGCAGCAAGCTCACATGGTTCACAAGGGAGGGTCTACATGAGTAATAATATTCAAGATCTAAATGAGTAACAATATTCAAGGGTTAATTCATTGCAATTATTTCCAAATCTCAATGATAAACAAGGATCCAGCCAGGCAAAACAAAATTATGAAATCTGATGAATCAAACTGGAGGAAAAGTGACGGATTTGGACAAGGTAGGTCTACTGTAGATCTCATTTCTGCAACAAAGAATGAAATCCAACAAGGAAGTTGTTTGTCCCCACTTCTCAATCATCGCTGATCTGCATTTAGGGCTGTTGCCCAGGTGACAGATTTCCTATCAATTGTTTACATAAGCACAATACAAAAATAGGCACGAAAAATCTTATTTCGAAGAAGTTTGAAATTTATCAAACATCTCCCTTGGAAAATTATTCCAATAACTAATCCCTCTCCCTATAAATGAATTACATGCCCTAATTTGTCCTCTTGAATTCCAAACTTTAATTTCATATTATCAGAGTTAGGAGTAAGGAGACAAGCTGCTCGACTAAGCAGTATGATCTGAGCTGTCAGCGGAGAGATGGCGAATGACGTTAGTAGATGAATAAGATTGAATGGAGTTTTTATAAGTTAGAAACGGTGGTCCTATAGTGCCTAAAAATGCCTAAATTGGCATTAGAAACTATTTTTGTCTATATTCCTATAATTGCTATATTTTATCCCTAAATCAATTTAAAACGCTTTTAATTTAGTCGGAGAAACTTAAACACCTGTCAACTCGTTTTCAGTCTTGAATAGTATTTTCTTGAAATTATTCTTTTCAGACAAAATGTGAAGCTGTAAACCAATTACCACTCCCCGGAAGTCCTTAAGAACCTCCCGCTGTGAATACTCCCTTTGTCCTTAGTCTGTGTGTCACGAAGTGGGGGACAGTGTCCATTGACTTGCTGGAAAAGAAACTCTTCATTCCATTCTGCGAGAAACTTTCAGTGCATCCGTTTGCTCAGTGTGTGGATTATGCCAAAAGTGGCAGCTTCCAAGACATCCTTAATTAAACAGTGGTTGCAGGAGTTTCCCCATTTCACGTCGGATGGAAAAATTATATTCTGCGAAGTTTGCAGCAAAGAGGTAAGTGAAATTTGTTTTATATTTCACTCTGAAGTATGTACTTTAGTGTGCGAGTCATACTTAATACGTAGGCGTTCTATCTCTCTGTTGTATTACATTTAATAAATTTTATACATCAATTCAGCGTACATACACTAAACGAAGTATAACAGTAAATATGAACTGGGGATTGTGCGCATCTCGATCCCTCAATTTTTTGTTTATAAAATCATTAAAAACTCGCCATGTTTGTGTGGTACTGTAAGGTCTATTCATTTCGGAGAAAGGCAAATTTTCATGCAGGTTTTAGAAGAGGAATAATAGTACAAATGTATTGAAAAATGAAAATATCATGCTGCCGTAGGGAACCTAAAAATACAAGGTGGAAATTGTAAGAAAATTAGATATGCACTTTTATCAATTATAGGAAGTGTATGACAGATTATACACATTGTAAATACATACAGCAATGATTTTTTTTGATAAGCATACAGTAAATGTAGGGAGGAAAAAACACGGATTTCAGCCATGCGTGGGCATCAGTATCGGTAGTAACAAAAATGCTGGCCAACATAATCTAACTGAACATAGCAAAACAGGAAAAGAAATGAATTAAATTCACCTCTACTGTGTTCGGATCCTTGGTTGAATAGTCAGCACAGTCACCTTCGATTCAGAGGGCCCCGGGTTCGATTCCCGGCCGGATTGGAGATTTAAACCTTAAATGGTTACTTCCCCTGGCTTGGGGACTGTGTATTTGTACTGTCCGAAACATTCCTGAGACTCACACACAATACTATTGTCCACTACAAAAACACGCAATTTCCTGTACACGGCAGATGCCGCCCACTCTCGTTGGAAGGTCTGTCTTACAAAGGCTGGACCAGGATGGGAATAGTCACATAGAATTATTACCTCTACTGCGTCACTGAAAGGTCCAGGGTGCATGTCTGCTGGAGGGATAGGGAAGCGTTACAAGGCCCTATGAATTTGAATAGTCTTCTGTGCATATTTTTATCTGGCCTATATACTTGCACGGTTTACACAATATTTGCGACTATTTATAGTTATCGTTGTTTCTAGGTGTCCAGTGAAAGGCGATTGCATCTTAGTCAACATGTCTAGGGGATTAAACATCAGGAAATTCTGTAAAGAAAATAAAATCTTAAACTAAGATTATTAACAACGGAATCGTTAAATAAGGGAAGCAAAGACGAATTCCATGCGGGCTTATGCAGAGCTCTTGTGTCGGCAAATATTCCCTTCAACTCACTTGAAAATTCTTCCTTCAAAATTTTTTTACAAAAATATTGTCATCAGAACATTCCATCCGAATCAACTTTAAGATAAAACTACCTGGACACTCTTTACGAAGACACAGTCAGGTGGTTAAGGAAAGATATAGGAGACTCATACATTTGGATCTCTGTCGTTATATTGCCCACTTGATAGTTGGAAAATTAGATCCTGACACGCCATGTTCACCATATTTGATCTGCAGCAGACAGTTAACTAAACCAATCAGGAGACAGTTGCTCAGTTTGTAAACAAAGGTCTCAAGGTGCTTTTCCCCAATAACGTGGACAAAAATACGGTGCTTCTTATACTTACTGATGCAGCCGCCTACATGAATGCTGCTGTTAAGTTGCTGAAAGTATTTTACCCTGCTTTGATTCATGTCACTTGTCTTGCTTATGCTATGAATCGCGTGGCTGAGCAGATACGTGCCGAATTCCCTCGAGTCAACAAGATGATCTCCTCCACTAAGAAATTTTTTGTAAAGGCTCCCACACGAAACCAGTTGTTCTGCAATGAATTACCTAATCTTTCACTGCCACCAGAACCCATCCTTACGTGCTGGGGGACTTGGCTTCAGGTTATTATTTAGCGTATGGCTTATACAGACATAATCAGAAATATATATACATATTTACAGCTGAGAAACAAAGTAATGTGTGCTTCACAATTGAATATCAAGTTTTTCAATCTATCTGGAGATACCAGCAGGAAGTCATCTTCATCACCATGATAAGCTCGAATCTTACATTTCCTGACGATATGACGAATAGTCTGGTGTGGAGCTCTGCAGTCGCAGTCTGGATTAGGTAGCTTTTTCCACTTATGGAGAGTGGCTCTGCACCGGCCATGTCCTATTCTGATTCTATTCAGGGCAGTCCAGGTCTTGCGTGGTAGGTGGGATCCACTTGGAATTCTGGGACCTGAGAAGAAGGTATGATGGCGTGCATCCGTTGCTGCTTCCCATCTACTTTTCCACTCATCAAGAGATTTAAAATCCTTAGCATCCATGTTAGCAGCATCACGCAGAGTTGGATGGCGTGATTTTAGTCTATTAAGATTCAGAGATGGCAGGTCACTATTCATGGGTAGACTAGGATTTCTTGAGATCTTGTGGAATTCCTTCATAAGGGCATTAGATCGGCATAGATCAGGTGGCATTATACCAGTTAGAAGTGGAAGCCAATGAACTGGAGTAGATGTGATTGAGCCCGATATGATGCACATTGTGATATTGGCTTCAGGTCATTGTGTACTACAGCGAACATTTTGATGCAATCAGAAGTTTTGTTCTCGCCCTAAATGAAGATGCCATGTGCATCACTTCGGCCAAAAATGTTCTAAAGGATGTAACCATTCTGAAGAAATTGCCTACATCAGGTCCCATTATACTTTTTTGGTCCCTGTTATTTCTGCAGTTGAGTCTTCCGGGAAACCTGCTTACAAACAAAATTGAAATTTTAGAAGAGATGAAAGAAAAAATCAGCTTAGCTCCAGGCCCCACTAGGGATAGAATTCGGGACAAGCTTAATATAGTACTACAGAAGAACCCAGGACTGTCAACGCTTTGTGCTGTGGCTGATGTTTTGATTGGCAAAACTAACGTTCAATGTGACATCTTCCCACGTCTTGTACCAAAATTCAAATACAGCCCTGTAACCTCTGTTGGCGTTCAGTGTACCTTCTCAGCCTACAAGCTAGTGTTGCCAGACAAGCGGTGTAGTTTCAAAACAGAAAATCTAGAAAAAGTGTTAGTGATTTACTGTGTATCAAATTATGGGCAGTAACTTGCTTGTAATTCAATGTTTTAATTATTTAGAGATAAAAACTCAAAAATGTGGTGAACCATTGTGTATGTGAAATATTGTATTAACATGTTATTGCCTTATTACTTGTATGCATTTAGAGTTATTATCAATTCAGAAAAATGATATTTTAATTGATAAGTGCTTATTAAAATATGTAAAATTGAAGCTGCCTAAAACATATTTTTAGAACCTATTTTTGGCACCTAAAATACAAATTTTAGCGCCTAAAAATCCGAGGTCTAGACATCAGAGAGGTTCTGAGGAATCATTTTGATCATCTATTGAACAGGACAGAAACAGACGAGAGAACAAAACAACCAGCTGTTGAAACCTACACAGAGGTACCTCCCATTACATGGGCAGAAACAGAAGCAGCCCTTAAGAAAATGGCGCAAGGGAAATCCCCAGGAATCGATGAAGTCAGCACGGACATGATTAAAGCAGCAGAAGTCCAGGGTTGACAGTGGCTACACAGAGTGCTCAATGCGGTTTGGAAAGATGGCAAGACACCTACTGATTGGAGCAAGAGTGTCATTATCCTCCTGTTTAAGAAAGGAAATCGCCGAAAATGTTCCAACTACCGGGGAATAACACTCCTTTCTCATGGGCTTAAGATTCTTGAGAAAATCTCAGAGAGCAGATTGCGAGTCACCTTAGAGCCACAGTTTGAAGAGGAACAGAATGGCTTCAGGCCTTACAGGTCCACAAGAGACCTAATCTTCAGTGTCCAATGGTAGAAAATGTTGAAGAGGAATGGAAACACCTAACAACCATCTTAAAACAAGCAGCCCAAGAGAGCCTTGGCACCAAAACGAAATGGCAGAGGAACAGGACACTCAGAATTTGGGATGAAGACATCAAAGAAATTATAAAAGACAAACAGAAGAACTACAGGAAGTACTTATGTACCAAGAAAGATGAGGAGAAAATAGAATACCACAGTAAGCAAGCAACTGCAAAGAGAGAAGTGCGCAAATACCACAGGAGGAACTGGGAAGAATTTGTATCCCATTTGGAAAATGATATAACCAGACCTCAACCACAGACTTACAAAATTTTGAAAAATTTAAATAGGGAAACTAAAGACACACTCAGAATCAACACAATCTCCTGCAACACTTGGTCAAATCACTTTCAAAATTTATGGTCACAGAATGTCTCACCTATTCAGACTGATTGGAGCGGAGTGCAATAAAACACCTGGGGAAGACGACTTAAATTTGGAGTTATTCAAATATTCATGCGATTCTTTCCAAGAAAGTTATACCCATTTTCAAGAAAGGCGACAAAAATGATTGTGAAAACTACAGAGGCATATGTTTATTAAATTCTGGATATAAAATATATGCCAACATCATTAAAAATAAACTATACAAACACTACAAGAACATTCTGGGAGAGGAACAATTTGGCTTCAGAAAGAGAAGATCTTGCTGTGATGGCTATTTCACAATGAATATCCTAGAAAAACACAGGGAATTTAATGTAGAAACACATACTGGCCTTTGTGGATTTCAAAAAAGTTTTCGACAAAGTAAACCGCAATATCTTACTTAATATTTTAATATCTGATCACACCCCACAACAGATGGTACAGAACATAACCTTTACAAACATAACCTGATTTCCGTAAAGGTCAACAATAAGTTATCAGAGTGAAAAACAATAAACACGGGGGTAAGACAGGGTTGCAGTCTTTCCCCTCTCCAGTTCATAATCTAGATATATGAATGCTCTCATATGAGCATTTAGAGAAACAAGACATGGTTCCGTCCACATTAACAGAAATCTACAGCTGGATACAATAATTATTATTTGCAGATGACTTAGTGCTGGTTGCCACATCAGAAGATGATTTACAGCGTTCAATGTATAACCTAAACCTAGTCTCAGAAAAGTACTCAATGGAAACATCCTCTGAGAAAACTAAGATAATGGCTTTCTATGGCAAGGAACCAGTAAGAAGCAAGATCTGCTTAAATAACAACATTTTGGAAAGAGTACATGATTTTAAATACCTCGGCTTTCTTTGAAGAACTGGACATACCTGAGAAAATCTCCAAATTCAACAGATGTTTGGGAATCATCAATAAAGATTTTAGACCATCATTAGTTCAAAAACACATCTGTAACAAAACCTTGGCAAGACCTGTACTTTGCTATGGAAGTGAAGCGTGGACCCTGAGGAAATACGATGAGAGAAGAATAACTACAGCTGAAATGAAACACATGCGGCGAACAGCAGGTGTCACTAAGTGGGAACACAAAAGAAATACAGAAGTGCTGAATGATGTTAAAAGCAGACCTATATTGGAATACATCTATGAATACCTGAGAACTTGGCTAGAACACCTAAGGATGGACAGAAGCAGGATCCCCAAAGCAGTCATAAATTACTGCCCCGGTGGGAAAGACCTCTGGGACGCCCCAGGCAGAGATAGCGTGAAAATGCAAATCTTTTATATAGACCGTAATAGGTCTTCTATAGGACTAATATATGAAAGGAGGATGATGATTATGATGATGAATCCAGAAAATACGGTTGATACAGCTTGATAAATCTTGTCTAATTTTAAGGAAAAGTATTGCTTCAAATTATTAAAAATTATCAGAAAAATTATTAGTACCCCATTGTTTTTGCACCTGCTTTAAAATACTTTAATTCTGTATGCTATTGCAGAAAAGTCTAGGCTTAAGTCTATATAAAGCTCATTACAAGCCTGCGACTCTTATTTTGCACTAGAAAACACTACGTAATCAAAATATCCGTTTTTATTTTTTAAAATTTCTTTAAGTGCATATTCAACCTCCCATATTTTCTTTCTGATGTGAATCACAATGCTCATATTATAGAAAAATTAGAACACATTTTCGATATTTATTTGTTCTCATATAATCTCCTTTCCGTTTGAGCATGTAAAAGCAGTTTTATTGGTATTTAAGAAGAAATGAAATATGGCTTTTAGTGCCGGGGGTATCCAAGGACAAGTACGGTTTGCCAGATGCAGGTCTTTCAATTTGACGCCTGTAGGCGACCTCCGCGTCGTGATGAGGATGAAATGATGAAGGCAAAGGCATGCGCATGCGCGCGCGCGCGCGCGCACACACACACACACACACACACACACACACACACACCCAGCCCCCGTGTCAGTGGAATTAACCAATTATGATTAAAATTTCCAACCTTGTCAGGAATCGAACCCAGGACCCCTGTGACCAAAGGCCAGCTATGCTTCATTAGTGCATATAACTAGTTTTGGAACTGAAGCATCACAATGTCTGACTGTTGGAACATTAAGTGCAACATTCTCTGTCAATGCCTTACAGACGCTTTCATTATTGTGGTGATAAGTTTTCTAAATATTTTGTCTTTTTACTTTGCTCGGCAAGGTCCTGTTTCCTATCCTAGCCTGTGAATCACCTTTCCTCTCCAGTATAGGAACCTTCTCCTTTGAAGGTGCTTTATATTGTGTAATTGTACTTGGGTATCTCATTTTTACTGAAATATGTTTATTGTAATCAAAGTTTTGTGGCAGTTCAAGTTACTGACATTTCATACTTTTCTTAAGTCTTAATTAAGGTTGTTATTGCTACGCTAGTTTATCGGTCCTCTTGCTTGTTGTTTGTAATTTGTTTATTTCAAATACAACTGTTATTGATCTTGTTATCGATTCTTTTCATATCCTAATTTTGGACCCTTTGGATTTCTACACACTTCTCGAACTTTGATGATGATGATGATTATTATTATTTCGTTTTGGCCGATATGGACCAAGTTAATTTGAATTCAGCTTCATTTGTTTCTGCGCTTTAATCCTCGTCTCCTTCATCCTTCATCCTCTTCTGTCCATGGCGCTTGGGTACAGGATCTAACTTTTTCCTGAAACCTTTTTGTGGCCTTGAACCTCAACTTGTAAGCATCCCTGTTGCTGATTTCCGTTTCCTGTATTCCCATTCTTTCCAGGTCCTTCTTCACCTCCTGGTACCAGAGCACTGTAATTTTCCTGATCTCAAAAAAATCTTATTATCTGATTGGTCAGTATCCTCTGTTTCATTCTGTAGATATGACCGAAGAACATGGCTCTCCTCTTCCGGATGTTATCTGAGATCCTTTCCATCTTGAGATATAATTCTCAGTTTCCTATCTTTTTGTATGATCCATCCTCTGTTCTTTGCGGTCCCAGTATCTTTCTCAGAATCTTTCTCTCCACTAGTTCCAACTTCATGACCAATCCTGTTTTTATCAGGTTCAAACTTTCAGCTGCATATAAAGCCTCCGGGCAAATCACCGTCTGGTAGTGTCTGAGTTTTGCATTGATCGAGATATTATTCTTACTGTAAATGTTCATAGTTAGTTTATATGCCAAGTTCATCTTGTTGTTTCTCAATAACAGTGCCACTCTTTCTGACAGGTTATTGTCCATCTGCTCCCCCAGATATTCGAATTTCTCCGCTTTCTGAATCCTTTCTCTCTCAACTGTCACAAATCTGGGTGCTGTTTTCATGTTGGTCATATACTGTGTCTTCTCGAAGGAGATCCATAGGCCTGCCTTACTTGTTTCTTCCTGGAGTTGGGCAATTTTGTTCTGTGCCTCCTCTATTGACTATGACAGAACCACAATGTCATCCGCAAAGGCTAAACAGCCAACTCCATTTCCTTTGTTCTTGCAACCATTTCGTATTCCTTGCATTTCGCGGCGCCACTCTCTAATCAATTTGTCAAGAACACAAATGAATAGAAGGAGAGATAGTCCATCTCCCTGTCTGAATCCCAAAAGATTCCGATAGGACGCCTCTAAATTTGACCCTGGATGTTGTGCCAGTCACTTTCCGTTTAATGAGTTCTCTTGTCCTCCTAACTAGACCCATTTCTTCTAGGATATGAGTCATTGTTTCCATTTTTACAGAATCATAGGCCTTTCTGAAGTCCACAAATGTGAGCAAGAATTTCTTGTTTCTCTGTTTCTGGTATGCAAAGATCAATCTTAGGTTCAGGATCTGTTTTGCATGTGACCTGCCCTCTCTAAAACCTGCTTGATACTCACCAATTTGTGGCTCCAATTGTTTTTCTGTCCTGTGTAGCAATGCCTTTGAGAATATCTTATATGTCTCTGGTAGAAGTAATATTCCCCTTAATTATTAACATATGTCTTACCTCCTTTCTTGTGACGTGGGTGTATCAACGCCGATGTCCATCCATCTGGCAGCTTCTCCTCTTCCCAAATCTTGCTCAGGATTCTTGTCAGTTCAACGATCGCTCTATCCGCATATTTCCAATCCCATCTTCTCCAGGTGTTTTATTGCTCTTCAAGGTCTTGATGATGCACCTGACTTCTTCCACAGTTGGAGGTTCTGAGTCGAGATTTGGTTCTTTGTGATTGTAGTAAAATTTCTTGGATGTGACCTGCTCCAATTAAGGAGTTTTACAAAATGGTCTGCTAGGATCCGACTGTTCTCCATATCATTGTGGGCTACTTTTCCTTCTTGGTTTCTGAAGTTCAGACTTGGTGGATCATGGGAAAAGTGAGGGCAAACACATCTGTCAACCATGTCTGACCAACACAAGAGAGGATCACCGTATTGTGCACCAAGCACATCATAACCCCTTCACATCTGCGCCTACCGTCCAAGAATAAGTAATGGACTCCCTTCAACATTCTGTGTCATCCTGCACCATTCGCTGGAGACTAACAGCAGCCGGACTAGGGAATTACCGTTCCACACGTACGCTGCCATTAGCCCCACAACACAAATGGCTGTGTTTGAAGTGGTGCCATGACCGAGAAGCATAAAGTGCTGATGAATGGCGACGCATTGTGTTCAGTGATGAATTGCGGTTCTGCACTACCCTGGATGACCATTGTCTATGTGTATGGTGGAGACCTGGGGAGAGGTCCCATTCTTCCAATGTTTTGGAGAGGCACAGCAGTGTTACTTCTGGCGTCATGGTGTGGGGAGCTAATGGGTATGACTTCAGGTCACAGCAAGTAGTGATTGAGGGAACTGATGGCACAACGGTACGTCACAGACATCCTGCGCCCTCGTGTGTTACCTCATATGCGACAGTATTGTGGTGCCATTTTTCAACAGAATAATCCTCATCCTCACACGGCACGTATCTCTATAAACTATCTGCATGATGCTGAGGTACTCCCGTGGCCAGCAAGATCCCCAGATCTGTCGCCGATAGAATGTGTGCGACCAGCTCGGACACAAACTCCGTCCCATTGCCAGTATACAGGATATGGAGGACCAGTTACAACAGTTGTGGGCCAGCCTGCCTCAGGAGAGGATACTGTGCCTTTACGATACCCTTCCCAACCGAATCGGTGTATGCATGCATCCAGGCCAGGGGGAGTGCAATGTCATACTGCCAAGTTCTTTCTAAATATGATTCAATTTTGTAATCACTGAAATAACATCACATACCCTCTTAACACATGAAGTTTCATTTAGTTTCCTCCTCCCTTCTGGGTGCATCATTTCTTTTTTTCCGGCAGTGTAATTGAAGGTATACTCAACAAGATGTGTTATTTCATATCCAGGATTTTTTTTCTAAATTAGTAAGTACGCTTCCTTCTGGTGAACAACAGGGCATAGAAATGTTTGATTTTTTGAAAGATTTCTGCAATTATGTACCTCTTCATTACCTTTTCACAGTACTGAGTAAATCCTACTGTGATTACTTATCAGAAAGCATTTCAGGGAGACATTTTATTTCACAGGATTTCTTTTTGTCGATATTCAAGACTCTTGCCATTGGTGCAGGTATTTGTAAATACTCTAAATATTAACACATTGTTGTTCGGGCGCGCACTATTCCATTCTTCCCTGTGGACCGACAACAGGAGCATAACTAGCATGAGAAGTAGGATGAAATATAAATACCTGTAAAATCTATCAATGGTTCTAGGACTCCGTCAACCTCACTCTCACTACTATCACTCGTATTATTGTCGCCGTCTGAATTGAATGTCGCACTTCCACTTCCGCGCGTATATTTTGATGTTGACCGACACACATCTTCACAATCACTAGGGACATCAGATACACTATCAGCCTGCAATTCTCCAAATATTTCTTCATCGTTCAAGTTGTCTTTGGTACGGCGCGCCATGCTGACACCTGAAAATACACTTGGTCACACGGTACTCAGTGTTATGAAACCACACTTCCTGTGCCAAAAGCATTGTCAAGGAAAGAATATATCTATCTAAATTCTGATCAACAAAGACTTTAGTTTGTAAACAACACGACATATTTCAATTAATAAACGGTGGAGAGGACAAAATCACACAAGAAATAAGCAATGTGAGAAAACATTAATTTACGTAGCCGGTCGCCCGTGCACCATTACGAAACTACGTTAATTAATGTAGCCTGTCATTAATGTGTTAAAAAAAAATGGATTATTAATATTCTCCAATACGCTGAGTGACAAGTAAAATATGGTTTCCCTCATGATCTAATTCTGTTTTATTTTTATTTTTTGATTTACATCACACTGAAACCAGTCTTACGGCTACAATGGGATAGGAAAGATCTAACAGTGAGACGGAAGTGACCATGGCTTTAATTCAGGTGACATTTTATTTCACAGGATTTCTTTTTGTCGATATTCAAGACTCTTGCCATTGGTGCAGGTATTTGTAAATATTCTAAATATTAACACATTGTTGTTCGGGCGCGCACTATTCCATTCTTCCCTGTGGACCGACAACAGGAGCATACCTAGCATGAGAAGTAGGATGAAATATAAATACCTGTAAAATCTATCAATATTATCTATCAATATCATTTAGTTTCCTCCTCCCTTCTGGGTGCATCATTTCTTTTTTTCCGGCAGTGTAATTGAAGGTATACTCAACAAGATGGGTTATTTCATATCCAGGCCATGGCCGCTTCCTTCCTACTCCTAGCCCTTTCCCGTCCCATCGTCGCCATAAGACCTATCTGTGTTGGTGAGACGCAAAGCAACTGGAGTTAAAAAAGAAAAAAAGTTTATTAAATTGTTTAACTCAACTAACTTTCTTCAGCTTGTCCCAGGTATTTCTGAGGTCACTGAAGCCACGTGGCTCATTTTGGGTTTACAATGGGGGTTTAACGTAGATGCCCTTCCTGACACCACATGATTTTTCATGTGGAAATTCCAACATGGGATTGAGCAGGAATTGAACCTCTGTCATCCAGGTGAAAATCAGCTAAGCTAATCACACCCCTTATTTATTAAATTATATTTACTGTGCCATTCCACTATTCCAGCAATTAAGCTCAATCGAATTAAGACGGACACAATTACTAGTAATAAAGTTAGACACAATGAATAAATTACATCTATATATATAAAATAAGAGTTTTGTCTGTACATTGCTCAAAATTTAAAAAGGATAGTATTTTTGTATTAGTCATGTCACCAGTAACAAGGAAATGTACTTTTTACTTTTCCGTAATTTCTGTCTGCCTGCCTGCCTGCTGTCTGTGTGTCTGTATGTATGTACATGCATCACGAGAAAATGGCTGAAGAGAATTTAATGAAAATCGGTATTCAAAGTCAGAGAATAAGTCACTACAATCTAGGTCATAAATAATTGTATTCATGCTGAGTGAAATGGTAGTTTAGAGGAAGGCCTAAAATTTAGTTCTGAAATATTTATGTTATTAGTGGTTTTATCTATAAATACTACATATTAAAGGTATATGGTATTAAATTTCAGATCATTTATGTCGCATACATTGTTACCGTACCGGCTATGATCACAGAGATATTCATGAATTTGGATTTTTGTTGCTAAGTCCATATCAGCGCAGAGTCACGAGAAAATTGGTAAACAGAATTTAATGAAAATCGGTATGAGAAGTCGTAGAATAAGGAACTGCAGTCTATGCTATAAATAATTTTATAAGACGCCCTAATATCACAGAGTCAAAAGAAAACTAAATGTGAAAGACTACAATATAGAAAGCTCATAAAATGGATCAACAATAGCATTACATTGACTATTGTTTGTTGTGATGTGCTTTGTGTCTTCTGTTGCCACTCATCTCCAATAGATAGGATTACTGCTGCGTACCGAGTTTTTTTTTAAATTTGCTTTACGTTGCACTGACACAGATAGGTCTTATGGCGATAATGGGATAGGAAAGGGCTAGGAGTGTTGGTTTTGTTTAAGGTACACCCCCAGCATTTACCTGGTGTGAAAATCGGAAACCACATAATACCATCTTCAGGGCCGCCGAACAGTGGGGTTCGAATCCACTATCTATCGGATACAAGCTCACAACTGCGCACCCCTAACCACACGGCCAACTCGCCCGGTCGTACCGAGTGTGACAGTCTGCCTGAATATTGGCGGGAATTAGATGGGGAGTTAGATAACTTTCTTCTTTAGCATGCCATTCCTCTGGTTCATAAATTTTCTGATATTACTGGTACGTAACAGGGGCTGCCTGCCCGAGGCGGTAAAGGCGTGCTCGGTTCGCCCGTAAGGAATTGGGTTCGAATCCCCGTCAGGAAGTAGTAAAATTTAAGAAACAAGATTTCCACTTCCGGAGGTGCATATGGCCCTGAGGTTCACTCAGCCTACACCAAAAATGAGTACCAGGTTAATTCCTGGGGGCAAAGGCAGCCGGGTGAAGAGCTAACCACTCTACCCCATCACGTGCCGAGGTTAACAATGGTGGAAGCCTTTACCTTCCACTCCTCCAAGGGCCTTCATGGCCTGTACGGAGGTGACTTTGCTTTACTGGTACATAACACACTGGTTCATCATAGCATTTGAGCTATTCGATCCCTACTCTGAGGGACTGATTGGAATGAGCAGTGTGTATATTTAACGGAATAATGCAGAAGAGTGTGTTTTTCCGTTTGATCAAGTATTTTATAATGTAACATTGCTTTTAATAGCTACATTCCTACTGATGTTTTTGTAATGACCTATGTTGACTTCATTTAGAAAAACCACGTCAGTCTTTCTAAGAATCCTGTAGCGAAGCACGGGTAGATCAGCTAGTAAGATATAAGGGAACTGAGAGTACTGCAAAGTCGGAATTAATAAAATCGCAGTGGCCGTGACCACGACAAACTAGGTATTCAAATTGTTAAGGATGACACTGTTTAAAAATTAAAAAATGAAAGCCTAACTATGGTTCATGTTTGTGGGTTACTGTAGTCACGTCCTAGTTCGTGAACCATGGGCAACGGCTGAGTGGCCTAGTAAGTGGTCCTGAGAGTCGGGATACCAGTTGCTATGGAATGGGAGTGGGCATCTCGGACATATTCTGAGTCATGGCCCTCCTTGTGCTCAGGCGGCCAGGACTACACAATTCACCGGTGGTCCATAACCCGTTAGAGGAGAGATCCTCACTTGGACTATGTGCAAGTAGGGCAGCATCCTGCTTCATGAATTTACCGAGCTCAGAACACTTTAAGCAAGCCTCGGACCTATGGGAGTAATGGAGTCCCACTCCCATTTGACAGGCGAGGGACTCCTTGGAAACAACTTGGCGAACGAAATGGAATTCGATGGGGAGTTATCAATATTAATGGGGCTTCTGGAAGAAAGAAGGTAGAACTTGCTGAGTCAGCAAAGAGGATGCATCTGGATGTGCTAGGAGTAAGTGATATTCGGGTAAGGGGAGATAAGGAGGAAGAGATAGGAGATTATAAAGTGTACTTGACGGGTGTTAGAAAGGGAAGGGCAGAGTCTGGGGTAGGGCTCTTTATCAGGAATACCATTGCACGCAACATAGTTTCTGTTAGGCACGTAAGTGAGCGAATGATGTGGGTAGATTTGTCAGTGGGAGGAATTAGGACAAGAATTGTGTCCGTGTATTCACCATGTGAGGGTGCAGATGAGGATGAAGTTGACAAGTTTTATGAAGCATTGAGTGACGTCGTGGTCAGGGTCAACAGCAAGGATAGAATAGTACTAATGGGCGATTTCAATACGAGAGTTGGGAATAGAACTGAAGGATACGAAAGGGTGATTGGTAAATGTGGGGAAGATATGGAAGCTAATGGGAATGGGAAGCGTTTGCTGGACTTCTGTGCTAGTATGGGTTTAGCTGTTACAAATACATTCTTCAAGCATAAGGCTATTCACCGCTACACATGGGAGGCTAGGGGTACCAGATCCATAATAGACTATATCTTAACAGACTTTGAATTCAGGAAATCTTTTAGGAATGTACGAGTTTTTCGGGGATTTTTCGATGATACAGACCATTATCTGATCTGTAGTGAACTAAGTATCTCTAGGCCTAGGGTAGAGAAAGTGAAATCTGTCTGCAAACGAATAAGGGTAGAAAATCTCCAGGATGAGGAAATTAGACAGAAGTACATGGATATGATTAGTGAGAAGTTTCGAACAGTACACAGTAAGCAGGTTCAGGATATAGAAAGTGAATGGGTGGCATACAGGGATGCTGTAGTAGAAACAGCAAGGGAATGCCTAGGAACAACTGTGTGTAAAGATGGGAAAAGGCGAACATCTTGGTGGAATGATGAAGTGAGAGCAGCCTGTAAACGTAAAAAGAAGGCTTATCAGAAATGGCTCCAAACAAGGGCCGAGGCAGACAGGGATTTGTACGTAGATGAAAGAAACAGAGCGAAACAAATAATTGTTGAATCCAAAAAGAAGTCATGGGAAGATTTTGGTAATAACCTGGAAAGGCTAGGTCAAGCAGCAGGGAAACCTTTCTGGACAGTAATAAAGAATCTTAGGAAGGGAGGGAAAAAGGAAATGAACAGTGTTTTGAGTAATTCAGGTGAACTCATAACAGATCCCAGGGAATCACTGGAGAGGTGGAGGGAATATTTTGAACAGCTTCTCAATGTAAAAGGAAATCATCATGGTGGTGTTGCAAACAGTCAAGCTCATGGGGAGGAGGAAAATGATGTTGGTGAAATTATGCTTGAGGAAGTGGAAAGGATAGTAAATAAACTCCATTGTCATAAGGCAGCAGGAATAGATGAAATTAGACCTGAAATGGTGAAGTATAGTGGGAAGGCAGGGATGAAATGGCTTCATAGAGTAGTCAAATTAGCGTGGAGTGTTGGTAAGGTACCTTCAGATTGGACAAAAGCAGTAATTGCACCTATCTATAAGCAAGGGAACAGGAAGGATTGCAACAACTATCGAGGTATCTCATTGATTAGTATACCAGGCAAAGTATTCACAGGCATCTTGGAAGGGAGGGTGCGATCAGTCGTTGAGATGAAGTTGGGTGAAAACCAGTGTGGTTTCAGACCACAGAGAGGCTGTTAGGATCAGATTTTCAGTATGCGCCAGGTAATTGAAAAATGCTACGAGAGGAATAGGCAGTTGTGTTTATGTTTCGTAGATCTAGAGAAAGCATATGACAGGGTACCGAGGGAAAAGATGTTCGCTATACTGGGGGACTATGGAATTAAAGGTAGATTATTAAAATCAATCAAAGGCATTTATGTTGACAATTGGGCTTCAGTGAGAATTGATGGTAGAATGAGTTCTTGGTTCAGGGTACTTACAGGAGTTAGACAAGGCTGTAATCTTTCACCTTTGCTGTTTGTAGTTTACATGGATCATCTGCTGAAAGGTATAAAATGGCAGGGAGGGATTCAGTTAGGTGGAAATGTAGTAAGCAGCCTGGCCTATGCTGACGACTTGGTCTTAATGGCAGACTGTGCCGAAAGCCTGCAGTCTAACATCTTGGAACTTGAAAATAGGTGCAATGAGTATGGTATGAAAATTAGCCTCTCGAAGACTAAATTGATGTCAGTAGGTAAGAAATCCAACAGAATTGAATGTCAGATTGGTGATACAAAGCTAGAACAGGTCGATAATTTCAAGTATTTAGGTTGTGTGTTTTCCCAGGATGGTAATATAGTAAGTGAGATTGAATCAAAGTGTAGTAAAGCTAATGCAGTGAGCTCGCAGTTGCGATCAGCAGTATTCTGTAAGAAGGAAGTCAGCTCCCAGACAAAACTATCTTTACATCGGTCTGTTTTCAGACCAACTTTGCTTTATGGGAGCGAAAACTGGGTGGACTCAGGATATCTTATTCATAAGTTAGAAGTAACAGACATGAAAGTAGCAAGAATGATTGCTGGTACAAACAGGTGGGAACAATGGCAGGAGGGAACTCGGAATGAGGAGATAAAGGCTAATTTAGGAATGAACTCGATGGATGAAGCTGTACGCATAAACCGGCTTCGGTGGTGGGGTCATGTGAGGCGAATGGAGGAGGATAGGTTACCTAGGAGAATAATGGACTCTGTTATGGAGGGTAAGAGAAGTAGAGGGAGACCAAGACGACGATGGTTAGACTCTGTTTCTAACGATTTAAAGATAAGAGGTATAGAACTAAATGAGGCCACAACACTAGTTGCAAATCGAGGATTGTGGCGACGTTTAGTAAATTCTCAGAGGCTTGCAGACTGAACGCTGAAAGGCATAACAGTCTATAATGATAATGTATGTAAGTATGTATGAAAGCCTAACTCAAGCACAAGGACGTATTCTGAAGAAGTAGTAAAATCGTGTCATATTCTCAGAAACAGTGAAGGATTTCCTTCAGGGCTGCCGACAGTGGGATTCGAACCCACTATCTTCCGGATGCAAGCTCACAGCCGCGTGCCCCTAACCGCACAGCCAACTCTCTCGGTCGCCAATGATATAAGGGAATAGGTAATATTCACCAAATAAAAGACAAACCCTGGTTAGGAAGTGTAATAAAGTGTTAACAGTCCTCTAATGAAAACAAAGAATCCCAATTAGCCATGTTATACTGTACCATATGTGAAATGTTAATAAGAGGAATAATTTTAGGATCTTCGATACACAATGCCAAGTGATGTTACAATGTGTGGAAGTTATATGTTACATTACATACATTATCATTATAGACTGTTATGCCTTTCAGCGTTCAGTCTGCAAGCCTCTGTGAATTTACTAAACTTCGCCACAATCCTCGATTTGCAACTAGTGTTGTGGCCTTATTTTGTTTTATACCTTTTATTTTTAAATCGTTAGAAACCGAGTCTAACCATCGTCGCCCCGGTCTACCTCTACTTCTCTTACCCTCCACAGCAGAGTCCATTATTTTCCTAGGTAACCTATCCTCCTCCATTCTCCTCACATGACCCCAACACCGAAGCCGGTTTATGCGTACAGCTTCATCCATCGAGTTCATTCCTAAATTAACCTTTAACTCCTCATTCCGAGTACCTTCCTGCCATTGTTCCCACCTGTTTGTACCAGCAATCATTCTTGCTACTTTATGTCTGTTACTTCTGACTTATGAATAAGGTATCCTGAGTACACCCAGCTTTCGCTCCCGTAAAGCAAAGTAGGTCTGAAAACAGACCTATGTAAAGATAGTTTCGTCTGGGAGCTCACTTCCTTCTTACAGAATACTGTTGATTGCAACTGCGAGCTCACTGCATTAGCTTTACGACACCTTGATTCAATCTCACTTACCATATTGCCATACTTGAAATTATCGACCTGTTCTAGCTTTGTATCACCAATCTGACATTCAATTCTGTTGAATTTCTAACCTACTGACATCAATTTAGTCTTCGAGAGGCTAATTTTCATACCATACTCATTGCACCTATTTTCAAGTTCCAAGATGTTAGACTGCAGGCTTTCGGCACAATCTGCCATTAAGACCAAGTCGTCGGCATAGGCCAGACTGCTTACTACATTTCCACCTAGCTGAATCCCCCCCTGCCATTTTATACCTTTCAGCAGATGATCCATGTAAACTACAAACAGCAAAGGTGAAAGATTACAGCCTTGTCTAACCCCTGTAAGTACCCTGAACCAAAAACTCATTCCACCATCAATTCTCACTGAAGCCCAATTGTCAACATAAATGCCTTTGATTGATTTTAATAATCTACCTTTAATTCCATACTTCCTCAGTATGGCGAATATCTTTTCCCTCGGTACCCTGTCATATGCTTTCTCTAGATCTACGAAACATAAACACCACTGCCTATTCCTCTCGTAGCATTTTTCAATTACCTGGCGAATACTGAAAATCTAATCCTGCCAGCCTCTCTGTGGTCTGAAACTACACTGGTTTTCATCCAACTTCCTCTCAACGACTGACCACACCCTCCCTTCCAAGATGCCAGTGAATACTTTGCCTGGTAAACTGATCAATGAGATACCTCGATAGTTGTTGCAATCCTTCCTGTTCCCTTGCTTATACATAGGTGCAATTACTGCTTTTGCCCAATCTGAAGGTACCTTACCAACACTCCATGCTAATTTTACTACTTTATGAAGCCATTTCATCCCTGCCTTCCCACTATATTTCACCATTTCACGTCTAATTTCATCTATTCCTGCTGCTTTATTACAACGGAGTTTATTTACCATCCTTTCCACTTCCTCAAGCATAATTTCACCAACACCATTTTCCTCCTCCCCATGAGCTTGGCTGTTCACAACACCACCAGGAAGATTTCCTTTTACGTTGAGAAGCTGTTCAAAATATTCCCTCCACCTCTCCAGCGATTCCCTGGGATCTATTATGAGGTCACCTGAATTACTCAAAACACTGTTCATTTCCTTTTTCCCTCCCTTCCTAAGATTCTTTACTACTGTCCAAAAAGGTTT